>NC_081529.1:36739114-36751614 GCF_030273125.1 Centropristis striata
CATTAACACAGGGACCAGGAACATTAACACAGGGACCAGACACATTAACACAGGGACCAGGAACATTAACAGAGGGACCAGGAACATTAACACAGGGACTAGACACATTAACACAGGGACTAGACACATTAACACAGGGACCAGACACATTAAGACAGGGACCAGACACATTAACACAGGGACCAGGAACATTAACACAGGGACCAGACACATTAACACAGGGACCAGACACATTAAGACAGGGACCAGACACATTAACACAGGGACCAGGAGCATTAACATTAACACAGGGACCAGACACATTAACACAGGGACCAGGACCATTAACACAGGGACCAGGAACATTAACACAGGGACCAGACACATTAACACAGGGACCAGGAACATTAACAGAGGGACCAGGAACATTAACACAGGGACCAGACACATTAACACAGGGACCAGACACATTAACACAGGGACCAGGAACATTAACACAGGGACCAGGAACATTAACACAGGGACCAGACACATTAACACAGGGACCAGGACCATTAACACAGGGACCAGGAACATTAACACAGGGACCAGACACATTAACACAGGGACCAGGAACATTAACACAGGGACCAGACACATTAACACAGGGACCAGGAACATTAACACAGGGACCAGACACATTAACACAGGGACCAGGAACATTAGCACAGGGACCAGACACATTAACACAGGGACCAGGAACATTAACACAGGGACCAGACACATTAACACAGGGACCAGACACATTAAGACAGGGACCAGACACATTAACACAGGGACCAGGAGCATTAACATTAACACAGGGACCAGACACATTAACACAGGGACCAGGACCATTAACACAGGGACCAGGAACATTAACACAGGGACCAGACACATTAACACAGGGACCAGGAACATTAACAGAGGGACCAGGAACATTAACACAGGGACTAGACACATTAACACAGGGACTAGACACATTAACACAGGGACCAGACACATTAAGACAGGGACCAGACACATTAACACAGGGACCAGGAACATTAACACAGGGACCAGACACATTAACACAGGGACCAGACACATTAAGACAGGGACCAGACACATTAACACAGGGACCAGGCACATTAACACAGGGACCAGGACCATTAACACAGGGACCAGGAACATTAACACAGGGACCAGACACATTAACACAGGGACCAGGAACATTAACAGAGGGACCAGGAACATTAACACAGGGACCAGACACATTAACACAGGGACCAGACACATTAACACAGGGACCAGGAACATTAACACAGGGACCAGGAACATTAACACAGGGACCAGACACATTAACACAGGGACCAGGACCATTAACAGAGGGACCAGGAACATTAACACAGGGACCAGACACATTAACACAGGGACCAGGAACATTAACACAGGGACCAGACACATTAACACAGGGACCAGGAACATTAGCACAGGGACCAGACACATTAACACAGGGACCAGGAACATTAACACAGGGACCAGACACATTAACACAGGGACCAGACACATTAAGACAGGGACCAGACACATTAACACAGGGACCAGGAGCATTAACATTAACACAGGGACCAGACACATTAACACAGGGACCAGGACCATTAACACAGGGACCAGGAACATTAACACAGGGACCAGACACATTAACACAGGGACCAGGAACATTAACAGAGGGACCAGGAACATTAACACAGGGACTAGACACATTAACACAGGGACTAGACACATTAACACAGGGACCAGACACATTAAGACAGGGACCAGACACATTAACACAGGGACCAGGAACATTAACACAGGGACCAGACACATTAACACAGGGACCAGACACATTAAGACAGGGACCAGACACATTAACACAGGGACCAGACACATTAACACAGGGACCAGGACCATTAACACAGGGACCAGGAACATTAACACAGGGACCAGACACATTAACACAGGGACCAGGAACATTAACAGAGGGACCAGGAACATTAACACAGGGACCAGACACATTAACACAGGGACCAGACACATTAACACAGGGACCAGGAACATTAACACAGGGACCAGGAACATTAACACAGGGACCAGACACATTAACACAGGGACCAGGACCATTAACACAGGGACCAGGAACATTAACACAGGGACCAGACACATTAACACAGGGACCAGGAACATTAACAGAGGGACCAGGAACATTAACACAGGGACCAGACACATTAACACAGGGACCAGGAACATTAACACAGGGACCAGACACATTAACACAGGGACCAGGAACATTAGCACAGGGACCAGACACATTAACACAGGGACCAGGAACATTAACACAGGGACCAGACACATTAACACAGGGACCAGACACATTAACACAGGGACTAGACACATTAACACAGGGACCAGACACATTAACACAGGGACCAGGAACATTAACACAGGGACCAGACACATTAACACAGGGACCAGACACATTAAGACAGGGACCAGACACATTAAGACAGGGACCAGACACATTAAGACAGGGACCAGACACATTAACACAGGGACCAGACACATTAACACAGGGACCAGACACATTAAGACAGGGACCAGACACATTAAGACAGGGACCAGACACATTAACACAGGGACCAGACACATTAAGACAGGGACCAGACACATTAACACAGGGACCAGACACATTAACACAGGGACTAGACACATTAACACAGGGACCAGACACATTAAGACAGGGACCAGACACATTAACACAGGGACCAGACACATTAAGACAGGGACCAGACACATTAACACAGGGACCAGACACATTAACACAGGGACCAGACACATTAACACAGGGACTAGACACATTAACACAGGGACCAGACACATTAACACAGGGACCAGGAACATTAACACAGGGACCAGGAACATTAACACAGGGACCAGGAACATTAACACAGGGACCAGACACATTAACATTAACACAGGGACCAGACACATTAACACAGGGACCAGACACATTAACACAGGGACCAGGAGTATTCATGGTGGAGGTGAAGAGAATAATACTTTCTTACTTTGATCACGTCTAGTTTCTCTGTGAGGGTCAGAGGTCCGGTGGTTCTGTCTCCTGTTACTGTGAAGAGAACACCACCTCCAGTTATTCACCAGTTCATTCTCACAACAGTCTCTTTAATCTGCCCAGCTATCTATCCAATGACAAAAAGCTTGTTCACTCCATCAAACAACACTATCACTCATTTTTTTGGGTAATTCTACATATTTTTTGGGGGTAATTTTACATATTTTTGGGGGTAATTCTAAATATTTTTGGGGGTAATTTTACATATTTTTAGGGGTCATTCTACATATTTTTGGGGGTAATTTTACATATTTTTGGGGGTAATTCTACATATTTTTTGGGGTAATTTTACATATTTTTTGGGGTCATTCTACATATTTTTTGGGGTAATTTTACATATTTTTGTGGGTAATTCTACATATTTTTTGGGGTAATTTTACATATTTTGGGGGGTAATTTTACATATTTTTTGGGTTAATTCTACATATTTTTTGGGATAATTTTACATATTTTTTGGGGTAATTTTACATATTTTTGGGGGTAATTCTACATATTTTTTGGGTTAATTCTACATATTTTTGGGGGTAATTTTACATATTTTTTGGGGTAATTTTACATTTTTTGGGGGGTAATTTTAGATCTCTTTTGAGTCATTTTACATATTTTTTGGGATAATTTTAGATTTCTTTTGAGTAATTTTACATCTTGTTTTTGGTAATTTTACATATTTTTTGGGATAATTTTAGATCTCTTTTGAGTAATTTTACATCTTGTTTTTGGTAATTTTACATCTTTTGGGGGGTAATTTAAAACAGATCAGGTGCATTAACAGATTAACACTAACAACACAACGCTAACTCCACCATGCTTTTATTGTGTAAATGAATAAAAACGCCACCTTCTGACTCCTCTTCGAGTGTCTTCTGGTAAAATAAAGTGTCAGTGAGCCAATAGGCTGTAAAACACCAATGGAATTTATTCATTTTCATCGATTTTGGCGTCTAATAGGATTTCTGTCCTTGTCCCAGTTTACATGCAACTGAGAAAAACGAATAACTGTCTCGTAGTAGACGTTAATGTCAGGAGACGTTGTTAAAGAGATGTTAAAGTTGTTGCTCAGCACCAGAGGAAACAGTGTGAAGTAGTTTGGTAAAGTGTTCCTCAGTAAAGCTTTAAACAGCATTAGCTCATTGTGACCAGGTTTGTTCTCATCAGACCAGAATAACACCACAGCTAACAAAGCTAACAAAGCTAACAAAGCTAGCAAAGCTAACAAAGCTAGCAAAGCTGGATCTAAAGCAGAAAAAACTGCAGACTGAGTGCAAATTATAGATATCAGTTTGGTCGATATTGCTACACAGAGCTAATAACATCCAACAGATCAGTTTCCACACACACACACAGTCCTTTATCAAAACACACACACACACACACACACACACACACACACACATTCCTTTATCAAAACACACACACACACACACACACACACACACACACACACACACACTGACTCATCCTCCAACCACAGCTGATAAACTATTTTCAGCTCATATCTTTACAGGTTTCATAACTCATTTCATTACACAGAATGCAACACTTTTATCACCTCAAAAGATAAATGAAAATATTGATACATGCTTTCAATATGATGCGATTACATGACAGACGTACTGTTGGCGGGCAGAACGCTAAATGGACAACAGATAAAACCGCTGCAGCTAAATTTAAACTCAGCACCAGCAGATACGTTTCCAAGTATTTCTAGACGTCCAAGGCCCAAATATGTTTTATTTAAACATTTTTAACTAACTGTAGTGTAAACAACAACCAACATATTTACATTAATAAAAGAAGTTTGTACATGAAATTCCCAGTGCAGCCAAACAAATCTACTGACTTGAAGCTGACTCAATGAAGGACCAAAAACATTTCTCCTCCTTTATCACCCTCAACATACTGCTGGGGGATTTCTCATCTGTCCAGTCTGTCAAACCTTTAGAACCAGTGTTCCCATCAGGATTTACTGGGACTATGATGGGGGACCCTAACAGAGTTGGGGTCCGGATAAATTTTTGCCCTAAAAGCCTAAATTTGGTGCCTCTCACACATTCTAATGCCACTATTCCATCTGAATCATTTCATATTTTAGAGAATTATTATAAAGGAGAATAAGGTGTTCTTCTGTGTTTTATTTAAGGCTCTTATTTTGACAGTCTTCTTGTAAATTCGGTGGTGGATTCTGCTAACGCATCCATGTGCTCTTATTTTGAAAGCTGCATGTGTTTGCTTTTAATTTTAAAAGGCGGGTCTTCTTTCCATAACGCCTCATGGTGTGTTCAATTTACACTGAAAGTCGGAACTTGGAGCTCGGGACAACGTCGAAAATTCCGGCATTTGTGCAGACCTTGAACGCACCATTAGCCGTAGCACACAAACGCCATCAATGTAGATTAACGGAACATTAATCCTCTTTTTTACCAGCAATGCTTGTCTCCTCATGTAGGGAGAGAGGGGGGGCGGATCGGGACCACTATGAGTCTGGAGGGGACATATATTATCATATCATATCATATCATATCATATCATATCATATTATATCATATTGGCAGAGCAGCTTTTTCTATAAGAGCCACTAACTAGAAAATTTCCTCTGGGGAAATTCTGAAAGGGCCACGGGGGCTACTGCCGGTGTGTGTACACTATGATGATATTCTTCAGAGATTTCAAACTATGCCCTTTAACTTCAAAATGTGTGAGTGTGTGTGTGTGTGTGTGTGTGTGTGTGTGTGTGTGTGTGTGTGTGTGTGTGAGAGAGAAACATGTATCTGGAGGAGTGTGTGCGATTACGCGCGCATTTGTGTGCGTGTGTGGTGTGTGTGTAGCGAAAATCGCATAAAGTTACCTGTGTGTGCATGTGTGCGTGTGTGAAGTATGTGTGTGCATGTGTGAGGAGTGTGCGCACTTTAGTGCATGTGTGTGTGTGTGTATCTGTAACTGTAATCACATCAAAGATCAAAGCAATCAACAGAATTAACTGCAGCTGTTAATGTCCCGGAACAGTGACAGCAGCCAGAGGGGAACAGGCTGGAATTTCTGGCCTCGAACAGAAAGCATTTTTGGCAAAACCATAATACCTATCATTGATCCGACTTCACTTTGAGCGTCCTGAGTTCTTCCTGAACGTCTACATATGTTGTTTTTTTTAAGAAAAATGAAAAAATAGCTTTGTTAGAGCGATGTAAAAAACTGTTAAATTTCCCTTTTTCAGAAATCTTCCTGTGTTTTTAATATGGGAGCCAATGAGGCTGTTGGTGGTGTTGGTGGATCATCTGTGCGTCCTACGCCCAAACTATAACTCTGACAGCTTTACCAGAGGATTGTGAGGGAGAAGACAAATTTTCCTACGTTTCTATGTATAAATTATTTCTGTAGAGTGGAATTTGCGGCCTGGAGCGCAGTTTTAAAATTTATTTTTTGACAATTTTTTCTCTCCCTCTACACTCTGAGCAAGGGAGATTGCCTCGAGGCCCTAATTATTGGAACTCAGATGATCTCAAACGAGATCAGAGACATCAGCACATTGGTTGGTTTTAAATCTAAACTAAAATCACGGCTTTAATCCACTCAATCATGCACCCACCAGCTATAAACTCAAACATTAGCTCACTATTTTGCAATCTCTTAAGTGTTGTATTTTAACATTGTTTTGTGTTGTGTCTTAATACTGTGCCTTTCCTCTTGCTGTTGTCCTGTTGTTCTATTTTGTTTTAAGAGTGTGAAACTTTGTTGTTGCTGTTTGAAAGGCTTGTTTGTTTGTGTTAGATTGATGTTATTTGTTCCTGCCCAGGGACGACAGAGGACATTTAGCTCGTAGCTAATTCTGGTACGGCTGAGAGCCATGCACTGTCCCTGGTAAATAAACCAATAAATAAATAAATAACATAAATATCCCCCGTCCCTGGTGCCGTCTGCTCTCCAGTCATACCAGCTTATTATTATTATTATTATTATTATTATAATGAGCCTTTGTGGCATCATGTACCTGGGGCTGGTTTGTCCTGCTCCTCTTCCTCTGGTCCGTCCACCAGCTGCTGTCTGTCCTCTGAGCTCACAGCTGAGTATTCAGTGTCCCTGCTGGTCCACTGAGGTACTGCAGGAGGAGCAACCAGCAGGAAGAAATAGCTGCAAGACAAGAAACAAAACAGGAGGCGAGGAGTTACATTTCATCTGAACAGGAAGTCAAACAAGACGACTTCAGGCATGAAATTAAGTAAAAGATATATTTTTTAAAGCATGTGTGACATGCACAAGTCTTCATCTGTGAACACAAAGAAGGACATAATATCACAACTTCACAAGAAAATAACATCAAACCATTCTGCCCTACAAAGCTGAACTAGTTACTAGATATTTGGTCTAAATTGAGTTATAACTAAAAAAAATGAACTCCTTGATGTCTGTTTTACCTTGTGACAAAGTTTTAGATTTCAATTTTGCTTTAATTCAGAGTAATAATGACAGAAAATCCAACTCAGTAATTGCAATTACCATGTTTTGCTTTGGATATATATAGACATTTAAGAAAAATGTAGAGATTGAAATAAAGTTCTTTATTTCTAAAGAAATTTAGAAACGTAAAACAGTGAAGCCTTGTATTTCTTCATTGTGTTGAATAGTGAAGACAAGAATAATAGAAGTGATTATAAGTTAGAATAAGTTTATTTGAAAGGGAAATTATTATCTAGATAGTGATGAAGTAAAAAAGATTATCAGATAAAATGATATTTCTTTAACATTTCTTTATAATATTAGGTCTAAAATAGACAAATCTCTGAATAGAGTTGTTTTAAATACATTTATAACAAAATCAATTTCATTTCATTTACATTTATTCACTGAAAACTAAATATAAAAGCTGAAACATCACTATTAGAACCTTTTACAGTAAAACCAGAACAGTAGCTACATTTTTGGGGTCAAAGGTCAAATAAATCATCATGATTTTTTATCATAAAAATGACATCATCAATACATGTAGAAATAAGTCTCATATCACTGACCTACCTATAACACATTTGGCTGGACAGTTAAAACACGTTAAAGAACTTTAAATCAGTTTTTCTCAGTTTAACCCTTTGATAGTTGCTGCAGTTAGACTCTGTAGGGTAGTATTATTATATTACATCACTACTATTGGACAAATATGTCAAATCCTGATTTCTCTCACATATTATAGTATTTGTCCTTCCAGTCTTACCTCAGCACCATGATGAAGGGGATCAGCAGCATGAGGAGGAGGGTCTTCTGGGGGGACAGGCCCAGCTGGGTGAGTCCTGAGTAGACCAGAGCCCCCAACACTCCAGCTCCACCAGTCCCTGACCCCCATCCTCCCAGCACCTCCCTGCAGCAGGAGGACACCACAGCTCACAATTCAGACTAAATATGATCATATTTAATGTCACATAGAGGAGAGAGACATCCATCATCCTGTACTGCTGTTGTCCTTGTTTCTGCTGGTACAAATCTATTAATAAATCACATATTTTAAATTCACACCCAAGTCAAAATTCTATGAAGTCATATTTGACTTTATATTCTGTTTTGAAATGATTTTTAAAACAGCTTATTATACATTTCTGTACATTAGTATATCAATAATAATTCACTGTAAAAAGGTGTTTAGTCTAAAAACCAGATCAAACAGTAAATCTAAAGGTCTGAAACCAGATCAAACAGTAAATCTAAAGGTCTAAAACCAGATCAAACAGTAAATCTAAAGGTCTAAAACCAGATCAAACAGTAAATCTAAAGGTCTAAAACCAGATCAAACAGTAAATCTAAAGGTCTAAAACCAGATCAAACAGTAAATCTAAAGGTCTAAAACCAGATCAAACAGTAAATCTAAAGGTCTAAAACCAGATCAAACAGTAAATCTAAAGGTCTAAAACCAGATCAAACAGTAAATCTAAAGGTCTAAAACCAGATCAAACAGTAAATCTAAAGGTCTAAAACCAGATCAAACAGTAAATCTAAAGGTCTAAAACCAGATCAAACAGTAAATCTAAAGGTCTAAAACCAGATCAAACAGTAAATCTAAAGGTCTAAAACCAGATCAAACAGTAAATCTAAAGGTCTAAAACCAGATCAAACAGTAAATCTAAAGGTCTAAAACCAGATCAAACAGTAAATCTGAGGGAAATGATCTTGCTGCATGGACAGATAATTTACCTTGACAAGATTTATTAAATTAAGATTATTAAATCTAGAAATAATCATGTTGAACACTTAAAATAATAAATTAACTCTTAAACCAGATAAAGTAAAGCTGCCAGCAGTGATGAACTGGCCCGAGCAGAGTGACCTGATGATTATTTGGTTCTTACCAAGATAAAAAAAAAACTTTTTATGTCTTTTTTGTGATTTTACGTCTTTTGTGTCTTTTTTTGGTCATTTTGTGTCTTTTTACATCTTCTTTTGGTCACAAAATGACCAAAAAAGACAAAAAAAATGTACAAAAGAGTGCACTGCAAATGTTTTGTTTCTTACCAAGATAAAAAAAACCTTTAGATTTAGAAGTGTTAGATAATTTATCTGGTTTTAAGAGTTAATTCCTTATTTTAAGTGTTCAACATGCTTATTTCTAGATTTAATAATCTTAATTTAATAAATCTTGTCAAGGTAAATTATCTGTCCATGCAGCAAGATCATTTCCCTCAGATTTACTGTTTGATCTTAGCCTGGGTATACCCAGACTGCCTTCCGCGCTCGAATTTAATTTCGAACCTCCAGGCGGTCTGGCAACTAAGCCAGTTTCTTAGCCCTGTTTTAGGGATCCAATCACAGAGCGGGGAGGGACGGTGAGACGATGACGCGTACTACTCGGCATTTGGAAGCTTGTAGTTTTCCGGATCCAACATGGCTGCTGCAGACGCGAAACTCTCTTTAGCTGTAGACGGTGTTTTAAATAGTTTAGAGCGAAAGTTGAAAGGCGAAAGGTCTCTCAGCGGCTCCGCTGAGATCACCGGCGTTATGGTAGCGGGGCTATTAGCGCCGCTAGCGGCTAATAGCTATTAGCGGCTAATAGCTATTAGCGTCGCTAGCGGCTAATAGCCCCGCTACCGCGGACAGCGGAGCCCCCAGAGACCCCCAGCAGCTTGTTTATTGCCCATAAAATCAGTGGATGTGTGGCTGAATGACATGAGGGGGAATAAGGCGTGAAAATAAATAATCTTGCAGAAAGCGAGAACTGGAGAAGCAAAGCAGCAGCAACACTCTCTCACAGACACACACACAACAAACATCCATCTCTGTTGCTCTACTACGTCATCTGGTATAACTGATCTGATTGGCTAAGAGCTACCTACAGACGCTTTGATAGACATTCATAGCGCCCAATAAACGGCTCCGGAGGATCGTAAACCACACCTCCTCTACGGAGAAATGAACGGCTGGTGTCCAGACCTAATCTCCAATGAGATTTGGTCTGGTGTTAGCCAGGCTAGCTTGATCTGGTTTTTAAACACCTTTTTGCAGTGTGTGTGTAACATCCTGCTGTTGGAGCTAACAGACTGTATTTGACACTTGATGTCCAGCTGCAGATGTTAGTTAATGTAAGTTAATATTAGTGATGTTAGTGATGTTAATGATGTTAATGATGTTAGTGATGTTAATGATGTTAATGATGTTAATGATGTTAATGATGTTAATGATGTTAGTGATGTTAGTGATGTTAGTTAATGTTAATGATGTTAGTGACGTTAGTGAATATTTACCTGCTGAAGTAGACGGTGAGAGAGAGGAAGGAGAGTTCTCCCAGTCCAGAGCTCATACTGGCAAAGATCACTCCTACACACACACAGACAGGAGGATTATTCTCTTGTTTGATCAGATAGAAGAATCTCAATCAAACAAGTACTTAAACAAAAGGTAAAATAAACAAAGAAATGAACAAAATTACCTTAAAAAAACATAAAAGTACCAAAAAAATACGTAAAAAGACACAAAATTACAGGCAAAAAACCCACAAAATGTTTTTAAAAAATAAAAAAAAATTACAAAAAAAAAATTAAAATGACCAAAAAAAGACACAAAAAATGACAACTTTTTCAGAAAAAGACACAAAATTACAAAAAAGATTTACAATTACCAAAAAAAGCGTAAAAAAATATGACACAAAATTAAAAAATAAAAGCCCCCCCCCCAAAAAAAGTATATATATTTAGAATACATAAAACAATCTGAGTGGGTCCATTCTGCATAACGAGTACTTCTACTTCAGTAACTTTTGAATGCAGGACTTTTACTGTAGTGGAGTCATTCCACAGTGTGTATTAGTACTTTTACTGTAGTGGAGTCATTTCACAGTGTGTATTAGTACTTTTACTGTAGTGGAGTCATTCCACAGTGTGTATTAGTACTTTTACTGTAGTGGAGTCATTCCACAGTGTGTATTAGTACTTTTACTGTAGTGGAGTCATTTCACAGTGTGTATTAGTACTTTTACTGTAGTGGAGTCATTCCACAGTGTGTATTAGTACTTTTACTGTAGTGGAGTCATTCCACAGTGTGTATTAGTACTTTTACTGTAGTGGAGTCATTTCACAGTGTGTATTAGTACTTTTACTGTAGTGGAGTCATTTCACAGTGTGTATTAGTACTTTTACTGTAGTGGAGTCATTCCACAGTGTGTATTAGTACTTGTACTGCAGTAAAGGATCAGAATACTCCTTCCAGCTCTGGTTGTTAACAGGCCTGTGGGTTATCTGCTCCCTCAGTGTGTCCTTGCAGGCTGCAGGTCTCAGAGGGTCAGGACCAGGTCTCAGAGGGTCAGGACCAGGTCTCAGAGGGTCAGGACCAGGTCTCAGAGGGTCAGGACCAGGTCTCAGAGGGTCAGGACCAGGTCTCAGAGGGTCAGGACCAGGTTTCTGCTGACAGGATGAGTTCCTCTCTGACCCTCTGAGACAATCTGTCCTGTTTCTTCTGACATCACAGTCTGTTGTGTAACGGCTTCAGTTGGCTCTACAGATACTTTCCTCCACTGATGAGATTAATATTTCCACAGCAGGCCTGATAAGAATAAAACGCTCTCGGTTCTCTAATGGAGCTCAGCGGACCCTCAGATAACAGGACAGGAAGTGAAACTAAAACACATGAAGCTCTATCTGGTCCATCACTGGCAGCTTCAGCACCAATAATGATAAAAGATAAAATAACAACATCTCTGAACAAACATGGCGGCTTTACCTAGTCAAAGTTCATTTATTTATTTTATTTATTATCTTATTTATTTACCTAGAATGCTCATCCACACAGAGGAGGAGAAGGAGACGAGCAGGAAGCTGGTCGCCGCCATGAAGGAGCACAACAAGACACGCACGCTAGAAAACAACAACAGTTAGCAGGGACG
>NC_081529.1:36756614-36761957 GCF_030273125.1 Centropristis striata
GGAGGCTATTAATATTATTATTATTATTATTATTATTATTATTATTATTCTTTCTCCTTCTTCATGTGTCTTTGTCTAGTGTTGGAGGCTATTATTATTATTATTATTATTATTATTATCATTTCTCCTTCTTCATGTGTCTTTGTCTAGTGTTGGGGTCTATTAATATTATTATTATTATTTCTCCTTCCTCATGTGTCTTTGTCTAGTGTTGGAGGCTATTATTATTATTAATATTATTATTATTATTTCTCCTTCCTCTTATGTCTTTGTCTAGTGTTGGAGGCTATTATTATTATTATTATTATTATTTCTCCTTCCTCATATGTCTTTGTCTAGTTTTGGAGGCTATTATTATTATTATTATTATTATTATTATTATTATTATTTCTCCTTCCTCATGTCTTTGTCTAGTTTTGGAGGCTATTATTATTATTATTATTATTATTATTATTATTATTATTATTATTATTATTTCTCCTTCCTCATGTCTTTGTCTAGTGTTGGAGGCTATTATTATTATTATTATTATTATTATTATCATTATTATTATTATTTCTCCTTCCTCATGTCTTTGTCTAGTGTTGGAGGCTATTATTATTATTATTATTATTATTATTATTATTTCTCCTTCCTCATGTCTTTGTCTAGTGTTGGAGGCTATTAATATTATTATTATTATTATTATTATTATTATTTCTCCTTCCTCATGTGTCTAGTGTTGGAGGCTATTATTATTATTATTATTATTATTATTATTTCTCCTTCCTCATGTGTCTTTGTCTAGTGTTGGAGGCTTTAAAATGACTCCTTTCTAGTGTCAGATTGACTTTTAGTCTGTTATTAAGAACATCTGATACTACAAGAAACAGCTGAGAAACCTTTTGGGAGAATTTTTTAGGTGTTTCTCCATATCAGCTCCCTCCTACTAGTTAAACAGACTGACAGTCATGAGATGTGTCCCTCTGTATTCTGACCTACCGTCATTGTGAGGACCTGTCCCGGGGGTCCCGGAGCCTCCAGCCGGGTCAGAGTTCACACTGTTCTCCATCATCCACCTGGTTCCTCAGTAACACGGTAACAGTCTGCTGGTTGAACAGCTGATATTACTGTTAGTAAACTTTAACGACGTCACAGTCAATGCAGTGTCTCATCAAAATCACTCCCCGTAGAAACAGAGCCAGCCCGGAACCTTCTTCTTTCTTCTTCTTTGGTGTTTATTGGCAGTTGGCATCCTTTTCGTTGCATTTACCGCCACCTGCTGGACTAAACTCCTTTCACACTTTCCTTCTGTTATATTCTTTGAATTAGTCCATGTTGTGGCAAGAAATCTCAGAAGATTTTTTTTCTTAAAGCTACTCTTGAAATACATAATAAAATGTAAAAAAATAAAAATAAAATAAAAGTCAACAGAATTAAATAACAAAAAACTATAAAATAATTAATAATTTAAAATATGCCAGATTTAAATAGATAAAAAATTAACAGAAGTGTTTGTGTAAATATGGATAATAATTTAAAATCATGTTTTTTATGTTAAATCTCAATCTTCAATCAATCAATCTCTGAAAAGTAAGTAAAGCTGTTAGCTAAATGTAGTGGAGTAGAAGTATAAAGTTACATAAAATGGAAATACTCAAGTAAAGTACAAGTACCTCAAAATTGTACTTAAGTATTCTGTCCTACAGAGTCTAACTGCAGTAACTATCAAAGGGTTAAACTGTGGAAAACTGCTTTAAAGTTTTTTTTAACGTTTTTTTAACTGTCCAGCCAAATGTGTTATAGGTAGATCAGTGATATGAGACTTATTTCTACATGTATTGATGATGTCATTTTATGATAAAAAATCATGATTTATTTGACCTTTGACCCCAAAAATGTAGTATCTGTTTTCTGGTTTTACTGTAAAAGCTTCTAATAGTGATGTTGTTGTCTTCTTTCAGCTTTTATATTTAGTTTTCAGTGAATAAACATTTTCAAATTGATTTTGTTATGAATGTGTTTAAAAGTGTTTAACAACACTATTCAAAGATTTGTGTATTTTAGACTTAATATTATAGATAAATATTATATTTTAGTCTTAATATAATTCTATCTCACTTTTTTACTTCATCACTATCTAGATAATAATTTCCCTTTCAAATAAACGTATAATTTCTATTATTTTCATGTTTAAATTAGTATATATATCCAAAGCAGACCGTGATAAGTGCAATTACCGCTTGATTTTGAGTTGGATTTTATGGTTTTCATATCATTATTTCTCTGAAATAAAGCAAAATTGAATTCTAAACCTTTGTCACAAGATAAATCAGACATCAAGGAGTTCATTTTTAGTCATAACTCAGTTTTGACCATAAATGTAGCTACTGTAGTTAGACTCTGAAGGGCAGGACAGTACTTGAGGAAATGTACTTAGTTATTTTCCACCACTGAGAGTTTCAGTCTGTTATCTGAACTATCTAACTGCTGTTACTTCTATATCAGGATCTTAAAGCTGGAGCTCACAGCACAGATGTGGTTGGACACTAGGAGGAGGTGTGATGGAGCTGATAAGAAGTTCCTCTCTGGATATAAAGCTGCTGCAGCCTCAGCTTCTCTCAGACAACCATGGCGTTCATCGGACTCGTCACCGTGCTGGTGCTGATCCACAACACGGCAGGTGAGACGCACAAACACCACAACATTTAGTGAGACGAGGGTAGTTTATCAGCTCTAGGGCCAAGCAAGGTTAGAATAGTTCTGGATTTCTCATTAGTTTTAGTTTTAATTTTGTTGTCAATTTTTGTTTTCAAATTCAGTTAGTTTTCATTAGTTTTCAGAGTGAGTTTGCTAGTTTTGGTTAGTTTAGATTTTTTGTAAAATGCTTTGGTTTTTTGAAGTTTTTTAATTTGTCACCTTTTCTTGTAAATTTGTCACTTTTTTTCGTAAATTTGAGAATTTTTTCCCGTGAATTGTCACTTTTTTCTTGTAAATTTATTATGTTTTTTTTTTTGAATTGTCACTTTTTTCTTGTAAATTTACTATGGTTTTTTTGTAAATTTGTCACTTTTTCCCCATTAATTTGTCACTTTTTCTTGTAAATTTGTCACTTTTTTTTTCGTAAATTTGAGAATTTTTTCCCGTAAATTGTCACTTTTTTCTTGTAAATTTGTCATGTTTTTTTGTAAATTTGTCACTTTTTCTTGTAAATTTATCACTTTTTTCCTCATAAATTTGAGAATTTTTTCCCGTAATTTGTCACTTTTTTCTTGTAAATTTGTCATGTTTTTCTCCTAAATTTGTCTTTTTTTTTTTTTGTAAATTTGTCACTTTTTTCTTGTAAATTTGTCACTTTTTTTCTTGTAAATTTGTTGCTTTTTTTCTTTAAATTTGAGATTTTTTTCCGTAAATTGTCACTTTTTTCTTGTAAATTTGTCATGTTTTTTTTGTTAATTTGTCACTTTTTCTTGTAAATTTGTCATGCTTTTTTGTAAGTTTGTCACTTTTTTTCTCAGAAATTTGAGAATTTTTACCCGTATATTTGTCACTTTTTTCTTGTAAATTTATTATATTTTTTTTTGTAAATTTGCACTTTTTTTTGGTAAATTTGTCACTTTTTCCCCATAAATTTGTCACCTTTTCTTGTAAAATTTGTCACCTTTTCTTGTAAAATTTGTCACTTTTTCCTTTAAATTTGTCACTTTTTTTCTGTAAATTTGAGACATTTTTCCCGTAAATTGTCACTTTTTTCTTGTAAATTTGTCACTTTTTTTATTAGTTTTAGTTTTTTTGTAATGGGGTATTTGTTGGGAGATTTTTTGCCAGATTCAATAAGGTCACAATAAATGTTTCTCTTAAAACCAGATAAAGTAAAGCTGCCAGCAGTGATGACCTGCCCCGAGCAGAGTGACCTGATGATTATTTGGTTCTTACTAAGATAAAAAAATCTTTAGATTTAGAAGTGTTAGATCATTTATCTGGTTTTAAGAGTTAACTTCTTATTTTAAGCGTTCAACATGCTTATTTCTAGATTTAATAATCTTAATTTAATAAATCTTGTCGAGGTAAATTATCTGTCCATGCAGCAAGATCATTTCCCTCAGATTTACTGTTTGATCTGGTTTTTAGACTAAACACCTTTTTTGCAGTGTGAAGGTTAGAGACAGAGCTGGTGTAACGTTTGAGTGGTGTTGTCCAGGTGTGCTGGGTGCGGAGGTGAGCAGCTCCATCGTGGGCGGTCAGGACGCTCTGAAGAACAAGTGGCCCTGGATGGTTCACCTCAACATCACGTCTGATGGGGTCAAAAAGTGGCGCTGTGGAGGAACCATCCTCAACAGTCAGTGGATCCTCACTGCTGCACACTGCTGGGTGACGTGAGTCTGATCCTATAACACGCATTAACCCTTAATAGGGCACTCATTGAAATACTTGCAAATTCCAAATTTCAACCCTAGAGAATATTGGAGGATATTACATACAGCCAGAATGTGTAAAAAAACATACGAAAATAATATTTTGAGAAAAAAGTTTACTAGATTAAAGTGGCAAATCTATGAGAAAATAATGTGCAGATTTCTGAGATTTAAAGTGGTGAATCTTTTTTACTTTGAATCTTTATCTCTACTTTAATCTAGTAAATTTGCAACTTTTTTCTCGAAATATTACCTGAAGTTACCAAATATAGTTCTTTGCCTGATAAAGGGTTATTATCAGGACCATTCTGTTGTCATATTTAATATGTTTTAATCAGTTCTACTGGAATCATCTTGGGGCTACACGGTGGTGGAAGAAGTATTCTAAAATAAAAAGTCAAAATCATGAGAAAAAAGTCAAAATAACGAGAAAAAAGTCAAAATAACGACAAAAAGTCAAAATAATGAGAAAAAAGTCAAAATAATGAAAAAAAGTCAAAATAATGAAAAAAAGTCAAAATAATGAGGAAAAAGTCAAAGTAACGACAAAAAAATCACGAAAAAAAATTGACAAAAAGTCAAAAATAACGACAAAAAAGTCAAAATAACGAGGAAAAAAGTCAAAATAACAACAAAAAAGTCAAAATAAGAAATAAAAATCACGAAAAAGTCAAAATAATGAGAAAAAATGCTTGTGTGTGTGTGTGTGTGTGTGTGTGTGTGTGTGTGTGTGTGTGTGTGTGTGGTCAGGGACCCTCCCCCTAAGCTGGACCGCTGCGTGGTGTGGGTGGGCGCCCACAGCCTGGAGGTGGGGGCCGAGCGCTACATGCAGGTGGACACCATCGTCCCTGATGAAAAGTACGGCGCTCTGAGCTCCGGGTACGTTAACGACATCGCTCTGGTGAAGCTGAAGAAGAAGATCAGGTTCTCCAAACAGGTCTCCGCCATC
>NC_081529.1:36762057-36867057 GCF_030273125.1 Centropristis striata
TTGACTTTTTTCTCACAATTTCGACTTTTTTTCTCATTTTGACTTTTTTCTCTTGACTTCTACTTTTTTCTAATTTTGACTTTTTTCTCACGATTTCGACTTTTTTCTCTTGTTATTTTGAATTTTTTTTAACTTCAACTTTTTTCTCGTTATTTTGACTTTTTTCCGTGACTTCTACAAGTACTGTACTTAAGTACAATTTTGAGGTACTTGTACTTTCCTTGAGTATTTCCATTTTGTGTAACTTTATACTTCGTTTATCTAAAGTTTAAAGAGGGTTAGGGTTAGATAAAGATTTACACAACAAGTGTGTGTTTCCTGTGATCTACAGGGGGATTATGGCGGCCCGCTGGTGTGTTCTTCAGCTGGGGGCTTCGTGCAGGTGGGCATCATGAGCTATGGGAGTCCTGATGGTTGTGGTCTCCCAGGACGTCCTGGCTTCTACACCCAGGTGTCCAAGCACCTGACCTTCATCAACGACTGGATCCACCGTTGAGAGTGTGCTGGAGTTGATGTGTTTCCCTGCTGAGAAGTCAACAATAAATCATACATATTCATCAAGAAGCTGTCTTTTCTCTATGTAACCCTATGAAGCCCAATGTATCACAATAGAATAGAATAATGCATTTATTGTCACTATACACATGTACAATGAGATTTGAAAGCTGACTCCAAAAAGCAGTGCGACAATAAATAAAATATATATAAAATATAAAAATATACAATATAAACATGAACATAAATAGGCAAGTAAATATAAAGGAAAAAAATGTATGATATAATGTAAACAGGTAAGAAAGGGAGGTGAGGTGCACAGTCTTCAATTCAATTCAGTTTTCCAGAAGCAGATATGATGCTCTGCAGTGTTCATAAATATATTGCACATTGAAGGACAATTTATTGCACAAATTATTGCACATTGCCAAGTATAGTATATTTAAACTAGAAAATTTCCTCTGGGGAAATTGTGAAAGGGCCACTACTGCCGGTGTGTGTACACTATGATGAGATTCTTCAGAGATTTATAACAATTAATACTAGTAATGTTATGATACTATATTATATACAAGGAGCACACCTACAACAAGCATTCCTTTACAAGTATTTATTTATACAGCAACCTATGACCTTTAACCTCAAAATGTGTGTGAGTGTGTGTGTGTATGAAACATGTGTATCTGGTGGAGTGTGCGCGCTTATGTGCACATTTGTGTGTGTGTGTGTAACTAAAATCACATAAAGTTACGTGTGTGTGCGTGTGTGTGCGTGTGTGTGTGTGTGTATCTGTAAGTGTCTTCACATCAAAGGATCAAAGGGGTGGGGTCGGAACAGTGACAGCAGAGGTGGACAGACTGGAATTTCTGGCCTCGAACAAAAAGCATTTTTGGCAAAACCATAATACCTATCATTGATCCGACTTCACTTTGAGCGTCCTGAGTTCTTCCTGAACATCTACATATGTGTTTTTGTGAAGAAAAGTGAAGAAATAGCTTTGTTAGAGCGATCTGAAAGCGATCACAGAAATCTTCCTGCGTTTTTAATATGGGACCCAATGAGGCTGTTGGTGGTGTTGGTGGATCATCTGTGCGTCCTACGCCCAAACTATAACTCTGACAGCTTTACCAGAGGATTGTGAGGGAGAAGACTAATTTTACTACGTTTCTATGTATAAATTATTTCTGTAGAGTGGAATTTGCGGCCTGGAGCGCAGTTTTCAAATTTATTTTTTGACAGTTTTTTCTCTCCCTCTACACTCTGGTGATGATGTCACACACTGTGACACGAACATTCCGTGCAATACACACCCATTATAATCTCAGAATTTCTCCAAAAATGATCATGGTCATTGAACAGGGATTGATAAAAAACTATATGACCTATCGAAACGTGGATTAATACACCGATACAAAAGACTTGTGTCTACTGTTTAAAGTTTAAATGGAGTCTCTAGGTGAAATTATGCCGGAGAAGTAGACGTTTGAAAATCTCCAATTATTGTTCTTTTTTGCTCATTTTTTTCTGCCGTCCCATTCATTTCAATGCAAAATTTTGGGCAGTTTTTTGCGATTTGCATCGCGAAAAATTCGTATTCCGTAGAGAAAAATAATAGCACACCGATCCCGATCAAACCGCACGTTTTGATATATAATTTGTAGCAGGACGAAATTGTGTCCGGAAGAATAAAGAAATATTGCACAGTAATAAAGTCCGTATGAAAATCAGTGCATATGAGAGTTGAGGGTTGTTATTGCTTTTGGGAAGAAACTGTTTTTGAAACGGTTTGTTTTTGACTTGATGCACCTGTAGCGCCTCCCTGAGGACAACAGGTCAAAGGTCACAGCCAGGCTGGAGTTGTCCTTAGTCTAGTATTTGATACAGGAGTTTTTGAGACCTCTTCATCAACAGCGTGAGATTTGTTTTACTGAAAAACCAGATGTATACAACCAGATTCATGCAGTATCTGATAATCCACCAGGGATCAATAATTAATACATCAGTCATTTTTGTCAACTTTGAAAAAGTTAAAATAAGAAAAACTTTCAAATTGTTACTGATGCTTCAATAGGAGCATTTAATGGACTGATATAATGTAATATTAATCAATATTTCATTACTTAATTTATAGTAAAACAGTGTTTATAATGTAATTGATAATATCAGATTCATGCAGTAGCTGATAATCCACCAGGGATCAGGAATTAAACAGGCTTCTGATTAATTTGTGACCATAGATATCTATGGGAGCTCTCATAGATCTCTATGGCAGCTATTCTCAACCTTGGGGTCGGGACCCCAATTTGGGTCGCAAGATGATTTCTGGGGGTCGCCAAATCATTTTGGAAGTCAGCTCTGTCTCCACTGTGTTAAAGTGTTCATGTGTTAATGTTTTAGTCTTTTTGGTCTTTTTTTTGGGTCATTTTGATCATTTGATCATTTTCTGGTCAATTTGTGTCTTTTTTGGTAATTTTGTGTCTTTTTTTAGTCTCTTTGTGTCTTTTTTGGTCATTTAGTGTCTTCTTGGTCATTTTGTGTCTTTTTTTGTCATTTTGTTGTCATTTTGAGTCTTTTTTGGTCATTTTGTTTCCTTTTTTTGGTCACTTTGTTTCTTTTTTGGGTGATCTGAACTGTGCGTGTGAGATTCTGTTCAGTGAGCGGGGGTCGCGGACAACATGCTCACTGAACAGAATCTCACAAGCACAGTTCAGATCACCCAAAAAAGAAACAAAGTGACCAAATAAGACACAAATTGACCACAAAACGATCAAAAAAGACACAAAATGGTCAAAAAACACACAAAATGACCAAAAAATACACAAAATGACTAAAAAAAGGAAACAAAATGACCAAAAAATACACAAATTGACCACAAAATGACCAAAAAAAAGACACTTTAACACAGTGGAGACAGAGCTGACTTCCAAAATGATTTGGCGACCCCCAGAAATCATCTCGCGACCCCAATTGGGGTCCCGACCCCAAGGTTGAGAATAGCTGCTCTATGGGATCCGAAGACGGAGCTCTCATAGATCTCTATGGGATCCGAGGACGGAGCTCTCATAGATCTCTATGGGATCCGAGGACGGAGCTCTCATAGATCTCTATGGGAGCTCTCATAGATCTCTATGGGATCCGAGGACGGAGCTCTCATAGATCTCTATGGGAGCTCTCATAGATCTCTATGGGAGCCGAGGACGGAGCTCTCATAGATATCTATGGGAGCAGTGGTGACCATAGATATCTATGGGAGCCGAGGACGGAGCCTCTATGGGAGCTCTCATAGACCTCTATGGGAGCTCTCATAGAGGCTCCGTCCTCAGCTCCCATAGATATCTATGGGAGCTCTCATAGACCTCTATGGGAGCCGAGGACGGAGTCTCATAGAGGTCTGTGGGAGCTCTCATAGACCTCTATGGGAGCTCTCATAGACCTCTATGGGAGGCGGTGACCAACTCTTTTCCCATCATGCTTTGTGTCCGGTGTGAGGGGAAAAGGAAGATGGCGGCCATTGATGGACTAGTGCTGCTGTTGCGCATTTAAAACGGCAAAAAACCCGAAAACAAGCCGTTGGTAGTGAGTTTAAACGGTTGATTAGATGCACGTGGAGGCGGCGGGTTGTGTCTGAGGCTGCAGATTAGCGGACTACAGGTAAATCTGACCGGTAGTTAACACCCAGGTAACCCTGGACGGTAGCTCCTGTTAGCTCCAGGAAGCTAACTGACGCTAGCTGACCAACACCTGAACAGGCTGTTTATCTTTTAATACAGCAAATACAATCAAACCAGGGAAATAATAACAATAAAGATAGTGTCAGCTATAGTTATAAGGGTGTTTAATTTGACAGACTGCGACGTTCCGTTAGCTGAAGCGTCACCAGTGAGCTAACAGAGGCTAACAGGCTAACAGTAAAACAAGACACCGGTGTTGTGTCCTGACCGGTTACCGAGCTATCTGGTGCCCGGAACAGCTGTTTTCTGCCTCATTTAGCAGATTCATCACATATTTAATAAACATATACAGTCATAGAACAAATTATTAGACCGCCCTGGTTTTCTCCTTGCTTTTCTTGTTTAATTTAATGACAAAAACCCCCCACAAAATGACAAAAAATAGATGCAAAAATGACAACAATTGATGCAAAAATGATCCAAAAGGACACAAAATGACCAGAAATGACTCAAAATGACCAAAAATAGATGCAAAAATGATCAAAAAGGATACTAAATTACCAAAAATGACACAAAATGACCAAAAATAGATGCAAAAATGATCAAAAAGGATACTAAATTACCAAAAAAAGACACATGACAAAAAATAGATGCAAAAATGACCAAAATTGATGCAAAAATGATCCAAAAGGACACTAAATTACCAAAAATGACGCAAAATGTCCAAAAATAGATGCAAAAATGATCAAAAAGGATACTAAATTACAAAAAAAGACACAACATGACCAAAAATGACCAAAAATATGCATAAATGACCAAAAAGGACACTAAATTACAAAAAAAGACACAAAATACATGCAATAATGACAAACATGTATGCATAAATTACCAAAAAAGACCAAAAATAGATGCAAAAATGTTGAAAAAATGACACTAAATTATCGAAATAGAAACAAATTGACCAGCAAATAAAATCAAACCAGGGAAATAATTACAATAAAGATAGTGTTAGCTATAGTTACAGAGGTGTTTAATTTGACAGACTGCGACGTTCCGTTAGCTGAAGCGTCACCAGTGAGCTAACAGAGGCTAACAGAGGCTAACAGTAAAACAAGACACCGGTGTTGTGTGCTGACCGGTTACCGAGCTATCTGGTGCCCGGAACAGCTGTTTTCTGCCTCATTTAGCAGATTCATCACATATTTAATAAACATATACAGTCATAGAACAAATTATTAGACCGCCCCGGTTTTCTCCTTGCTTTTCTTGTTTAATTTAATGTCAAAAACCCCACAAAATGACAAAAAATAGATGCAGAAATGACCAAAAAGGACACAAAATGACAAAAATAAATGCAGAAATGACCATAAAGGACACAAAATGACAAAAAATAGATGCAAAAATGACAACAATTGATGCAAAAATGACCAAAAAGGACACAAAATGACAAAAATAAATGCAGAAATGACCATAAAGGACACAAAATGACAAAAAATAGATGCAAAAATGACAACAATTGATGCAAAAATGACCAAAAAGGACACAAAATGACCGAAAAGGACACAAAATGACCAAAATCGATGCAAAAATGATCCAAAAGGACACTAAATTACCAAAAATGACGCAAAATGTCCAAAAATAGATGCAAAAATGATCAAAAAGGATACTAAATTACAAAAAAAAGACACAACATGACCAAAAATAGATGCAAAAATGACCAAAAATATGCATAAATGACCAAAAAGGACACTAAATTACAAAAAAAGACACAAAATACATGCAAAAATGGCAAACATGTATGCATAAATAACCAAAAAAGACCAAAAATAGATGCAAAAATGTTGAAAAAATTACACTAAATTATCGAAATAGAAACAAATTGACCAAAAATCGAAGTAAAAATGATCAAAAAAGACATAAAATGATCAAAAATACAGTCATGGAAAAAATTATTAGTTTTCTTCGATTTCTTGTTCATTTTAATGGCTGGTACAACTAAAAGTACATTTGTTTGGACAAATATAATGATAACAACAAAAATAGCTGGTAAGAGTTTAATTTAAGAGCTGATATCTAGACATTTAACATGGTTTTATTGATTATAACCACAATCATTATCCAGAAATCCATGTTAAATGTCTACATATCACCTCTCAAATTAAATTCTTATCAGCTATTTTTTATTATATACATAAAAACCCTTATGTTTTATTATATTCTGTTAAATTACACATTTTTAAACAAATGTATATTCATTTTTATAAAGTTTTTATTAAATATTTATTGTATATAAGTGTGGGGGAAACCATGACATTTTTATCTGGACACATTACAGTAATGAATTTGTGAATCAAAAATATGTTTAAAAAGCTTCATGAGAATCACCTGTATAATGTCATAGAAAAAAATCATTAGACCGCCCTTGTTTTCTTGTTGCTTTCTTTTATTTTAATGTCTGGTACAACTTAAGGTACATTTGTTTGGACAAATATAATGATAACAACAAAATTAGCTGATAAGAGTTTAATTTAAGAGCTGATATCTAGACATTTAACCACATTTAACATGTTTTATTGATAATAACCAAAATCATTAACCATTGTGTCTTTTTATTGGTCATTACATGTCTTTTTATTGGTCAATTTGTGTCTTTTATGGTCATTTAACGTCTTTTTTGGTAATTTTGTGTCTTTTTATTGGTCATTTAACGTCTTTTTTTTGGTCGATTTGTGTCTTTTTTTGGTCATTATACATCTTTTTTGTACGTTTTGTGTCTTTTATGGTCATTTTACGTCTTTTTTGGTCAATTTGTTGTTTTCTGCAATGCATTTTAATGGCTGGTACAACCAAAGGTAAATTTGTTTGGACAAATATAATAATAACAAAAGAAATAGCTGATAAGAGTTTAATTTAAGAGCTGACATCTAGACATTTAACATGGTTTTCTTGATAATGATTTTGGTTATAATAAAAAAAAAACATGGAAAATGTCTAGATATCAGCTCTTCAATTTAACTCCTATCAGTTATTTTTGTTGTTATCATTATATTTGTCCAAACAAATGGACCTTTAGTTGTACCAGGCATTAAAATGAACAAGAAAACTAATATTTTTTTCCATGACTGTATATTTGATCATTTTGTGTATTTTTTGATCAGTTTTACTTCGATTTTTGGTCAATTTGTTTCTATTTCGATAATTTAGTGTCATTTTTTCAACATTTTTGCATCTATTTTTGGTCTTCTTGTGTCCTTTTTGGTCATTTATGCATACATTTTTGTCATTTTTGCATGTATTTTGTCATTTTGTGTCTTTTTTGGTAATTTAGTGTTTAATTTAACTTTTATGAGCTATTTCTGTTATTATATTTGTCCAAACAAATGTACCTTTAGTTGTAGTTGGCATGAACATTTATAAGATGCTGTGTTGAATTTGGACAACTTATTGTATAGGTTGTTAGGTGTTCTTTGACAAAGAGCAGATGAGTGATAATGTTGAATATTCTCACATTCTTGAAATGTTCACAAATGTTACCACAGGCTTCTTTTGCGTCCGTGACCCCAATATTTCCACTAAGATTTTCATTTTAAGATAAAAATCTTAATGTGTCCCGTTCTTTCTACTAGGTTAACTCCTGGATTTTCCATCACCGCCAACCTTCAGGACCCGCTGTCTGACTCCTGCGCCACCAGTTCTCCTGGTCCATGGACTTGACTCCGTCATCAGGCTTCAAGAGGAGGCCTACTGCCTCCTTTTCCCCCAGTGGAGTTAGAGAGATCGCCAGGAGCCCTCCGCCCTGCTCCCCCTCCTTATCCGTGTCCTCTCCTTCGTCTGATCCGTCGTCTCCCTTGTCTACATCCTCCTCTGTCTGCATCAACTCATCAGGTTACCAGAACCATGTGAAAGGTCAGACCACGGGGACGGAGGTGGCCAGGGTGTCCTCCACTTCTGCCTCTCTAGCAACCCAGTCCACACCTCCACCCAACACCACCTCCTCCGAACCCTTCCCTCACACTTCAGCACAGACGCATGTTGATTGTGACGAAGTGGGCATGAAAAGGGAGATGTACGATCCTTTCCATCCCACCGAGGGAGTGAAGGACGAGGACTGGGAAGGGGAGAAGTACGACCCCTTCGATCCCACCGGTTCTCCGGCGTCAGACGCCGATGATGGAGGTTGTGAAAAAGTGAGAGTGGGGAAGAGAAACGCTGAGAGAGGAGATGATGAAAAAGAGGAAGAACCTCCAGATTCAACGGACACCTTAGCTGACCTGCCGAGCTCCTGTCTGGCCACCCAGCTCCCACTGAGGAGGAGAGTGGACTGTAGCACGGCCAAATCTGGCGAGGAGAGGGAGTGTGGCGACTCGGATCACTCTGAGATCGAGGAGGGGGAGATAGTGGCTGCTGCCGACAAAGATGGAAGCACTAAGAGACCAGTTGGAGACATCCTTCCCCTGAATTCTCCCAGCGTCTCTTTTTTTGGTTCAAAGCCGGAGCGGATCCTGCGGGTGCTGGACGGGGACGGCTTTGTGTCTGTGCGTGCAGAAAGCAACTGGGAGGTGGACCGGGAGCCTGAAGACGAACCCGTGGTCGGTTTGGAGGATCTGAGAAGGAAGCTGGTCAGCAAGCGGAAGGAAAGATATCTCTCCTTCCCTGCTTCTTCCTCCCTCTCTCCTCAGCCAACGCCTCCTCCCTCCCATCCTCCAGCTTCTACTCCCTCGTCCTCTCTCACACTCCCGGTAGAACAAGACAACAAGAACCCCGGCAAATCCTCCAAGAGTTCCAAGGACGGCAACGGCCAGAAGAGCAAGGAGAAGAAGTCTGGGGAGAAGGAGGAGAGAAGAAAAAAGAGCAGGAAGGACAAAGATAGAGGACGGGAGAGGAGCAAAGACAGGGAGCGAAGACACAAGAGTGGGAAAGAGGTGACGGGAAGGGGGAGCAGCAGGAGCAGTAGCCGGAAGAGGAAGAAAAGGCAGCCCAGCAGTCCAGAGGCCTCACGGTCCTACAACTCCTTAGGAAGAGGAGGGCAGGCGAGACACTCCTTTTCAAGCCTAACTGAAGAGAAACACAAAGAAAGAGATAAAGACAGAGAGAGGGACAGAGACAGAGGAAGAGAGAGAGACAGAGAACAATATCGGGCGAGCAGCAACAGAAGAGACGAAAGAGATCGAGATTCTAGCTCCAGAAAGGACGAGAGGGAACGGAAGGGGAGGCAGCATCAGAGCAGCAGAGAGCGAGGCTTTTCAAAGAGGTCGAAACGAAGCAGGGAGAAGCGGGAAGGTGATCGAGACCGGCATCGTGAGAGGGAACGGCGGCGTGATGGTCGTCCCGTTGTCCCGCCGTCTATCCAAGACCTCAATGGGTCCGACCTCTTCGCCATCAAGAGAACTATAACGGTAACCACCACCACGACCACCACCACAGTACCCGGCTCCCCGAGACTCGCCTCAACATCTCCCTGCCGGCCAACGCAGGACTCTGACAAACCCCACAAGAAGAAGAAGAAGAGGAAATGGCACTCAGGTGGAGACATGGAGGACCAGGGGAGTTGTCACAGCCGATCACAGTCACTCTCACCCCCGAGGTATCATAGTTACGAGTCTGATCGCTTTTCAGACAAACTGGAGATTGACGTGTTGTCTTTGGATGGCGAGGCTTTGGACTCGGACTACCCGTCTTTGGAGGATACACCTCCTGCTGCCCTGCTTCCAGAGCCACCAATCCCTAGCCCCAAAACTAAAACTACCCTCAAGACTGGACAGCATCACCCGAAAAAGAAATCTCGAACATTAAAGAAATTCGGCCAGTTTGATTCCTCGTCCTCAAATAGAACCAAAAACAAATGCCTTTCCTCACTGACGGTCACTACAGGCTCAGCCTCCACCTCATCTGGAATCCCCTCAGCAAAGCAGGAAAGGAAGATGGGGAAGGACAAAGTCCGGGACAAAGGCAGCAGGAAGGATTTGGGCCACTCTGGCAAATCCAAGAAAGAGAGCGGCGGCAGTCGGAAAGGCAAGCTGCAGTCCAAAGTGTCCGTGCTGGTGCGTGAAGGCGTGAGCAGCACTACGGGCGCTTCGGTCGGCTCTGGAAAGCTGGGCATGGACCTCCTAGGGCCAGGAGGTTCAGGAGGAGGTGCTGGGGGCTCTGTGGTCGGGGGCTCAATTGCAGTAGTCTTCTGCAGGGACAATGAGAGCAGGTCTCCGTTTCTCAAACCTTGCTCGGAGCCACTATCGCTGGGAAACCGCAACAAAGATCTGTCCAGTTTGGGGAAGCGAAGCAGCTTAGTTGCACCGCCATCTTCTCTAACCAGCCCTGCAGGACTGAAATCTAAGAAAACAAAACCAAGCTCCATCACGTCCACCTCCTCGTCTGCCTCCTCCCCGTCTTCATCTCTGGCTACCAAGCGGCGCCGTCGCCTCGCCAAGAAGACGAGAGATAAAGGTGGAGTTGTAGGATTGACGAAGGAAGATGGCGGCCAAGCGGAAGGCTTGTCTGAGTCCTGGGGCGGAGCTTCTTTAGACGCTCAGTCGGCCATTGGAGACGGGAACAAGTTAGTCAGTCCACATACGAGCCAAGCGGGCCCTACACACTGTTCTTCCTCCTCTTCCTCGTCCTCCTCCTCCTCCACCAGTGTGCTCCCACCCTCTTCCTCGCCGCCCCACACCCCCCCCGCCCTCCATGGCTCCTCTGCGGGACACTAGGGACTCGTCTCCGGACTCTCAGACTGTGGACAGCAGCTGTAAGACCCCAGACCCGTCTTTCCTAGCGGAGGACTGTCCCACTCAGACCAGCCCCCCCACGCCGCCAGCGTCCAGTCCGTCCAGCCTGTCGACCCCCCAGGGACCCGGCCTCAACATCTCCCTGTCTACACCCGCTGCCAAGCCGCCTCCTCCTGACGATGCTCCTAAATCCCTGGCCTCGCCTCCCTGCTCCTCCTCCTCGACGGGCTGTGGTCTCACCTCCTTGTCGATGCCTCTGACCTCGTCAGACCCTTCCTCGGTGTCTTCCTCGTCGGCCAGTAAGCCTCCTCCTCCTCCCCCTCCAGCAGCTCCTGCCCTCCCCTGGAGTCTGCAGACCGGAGTGGACTGCACCACCGGAGGAGTCCTTGCATGTGAGTTCCTTCAAAAGATGTACAGAAATCTGCTGTATAATGAGCTTGAGACCAAGGTTTTAATAGTTGAGGATTTTTCATTAGTTTTAATTTCGTTGTGATTTTTTTTTTTCAGATTCCGTTTGTTTTAGTTAATTTTTAGAGTGAGTTTGCTAGTTTTAATTGGTTTTTATTTTTGGGAAAATGCTTAGTTTTAGTTTAGTTTTTATTAGTTGTAGTTGTTTTGTAATGGGGTATTTGTTGGGTGCCAGATTTAATAAGGACACAATAAATGTTGCGTTTTTGTCAATTATTTTTCTGGTAAATTTGTCACTTTCCCCCATACATTTGTCACTTTTTCTCTTAAATTTGACAATTTTCTTCTTGAAATTTGTCAATTTTTGTCGTGAATTCGTCACTTTTTTCTTGTAAATTCGTCACTTTTTTTCTTGTAAATCTATGACTTCTTTCTTGTAAATTCGTCACTTTTTTCTCATAAATTTGTAACTTTTTTCTCATAAATTCGTCACTTTTTTCTCATAAATATGTGCCTTTTTTCTTGTAAATTTGTGACTTTCTTGTAAATTTGTGACTTTTTTCTCATAAATTCGTCACTTTTTTCTCATTAATTCGTCACTTTTTCTTGTAAATTAGTCACTTTTTTCTCATAAATTTGTGCTTTTTTTAAATTAGTTTTAGTTTTTATTAGTTGTAGTTGTTTTGTAATGGGGTATTTGTTGGGTGCCAGATTAAAAAAAGTCACAATAAATGTTTATAACAACGTGATCCTGCCACGCGCTACGTCTTACTGGGGGAAACTCGTCAAGTCTCGGAGGAAGCATGAGTCCAGTTCAGGGCTCTCCCCAGACCAACGGGGACGAGGTGGCTCCCAGGATCATGATACAGGAAAAACTGGGTGATAAATAAAAAATGGGTTACAAAATCGTGGGATAAAAATTATTTTAAAAAAAAGAAGCCATCACCAGCGTCATGTTACTTCCATATAATACTGTCGTTATCCACATTGTGCAAATCCAGTGTTGCTCCGTCTGTGAAGACTTCAGTAGATCAGAAAAGCTTTATAAATGTCCTTGTGCTGAACTAACAGTCTTCATCATTCTTCTTCTTCTCAGTGACTGCTCTGCTCTTCAAAATGGAGGAGGCCAACATAGCCAGCAGAGCGAAGGCCCAGGAGTTCATCCAGGCCACCAGCCAGGTCAGAAAGTGACTCTTCATTTGTAATAAAAACTGTGCAGATAATGATATTTTAAATAACCCTATTTCCATTTTCATTTTTGTATTGATTTTTAAAAAAATATATATCACTGGGTTTTATGGATAAAAAAAAGAAATGCATTAATTATTTGTGACAGTCAGATATGTGAAGTTCTTCAATTCCAGCCTTTAAACACTTACAGCGAGCTGTAAAAGGGCTTTCAACAATGTTTAACGTAGCATTTAGGATGTTATTTTGTTGGGCTTTCTGCTAAATGTTTAGCAGTCGGTGGGGTTGCTATCAAGAACTGTGCTAGCTAGCATGGCTAGTGGGCTAAACAGCAGTTCATACATTAATAAATTATACATCGTTTACCATCATAAGCCAATTATCCTGTGCTAACGGCATCCTGTCTTCTCTGTTGGTTAGATTACTTTGCTGTGTGTTTATTAGAGGAGCAGCGGTACAGTAACCCACAGTACTAGGGCTGCAACTAATGGTTATTGAAACGATTAATCAGTTAGTTGTTTGGTCAATAAAATGTATAAAAATGTCAATGAGTGTTTCCCAAACCACAAGATGACGTCCTCAAATCTCTTGTTTTGTCCACAAACCAGAGTCTTTTTTAGTCATATTGTGTCTTTTTTAGTCATTTTGTGTCTTTTTTGGTAATTTTGTATCTTTTGTTGTGTGTTTTTTAGTTATTTTGTGACTTTTTTGGTCATTTTGTGTCATTTGTGTCTTTTTTGTGTCTTTTGTTGTGTATTTTTTAGTCATGTTGTGTCTTTTTTGTGTATTTTTTAGTCATTTTGTGTCTTTTTTGTGTCTTTTATTGTGTATTCAGAGTATTCAAAGAGATATTCAGTTTAATGTCATAAAGGAACAAAGAAACCAGAAATATTCACATTGAAGAAGCTGAAATAAGAGAATTTGGACTTATTGTCCTTTAAAAAAAACTGCTCAAACTAATTATTGGATTATCAGAATAGTTGACGATTAATTTAATAATTGATTATTGTTCATGTGTCTGGTGCAGATCCTGTCCCAAGCCAATCAGAGCCAGTCCCAGCAGCTGGCTCCTCCCTCCTCAGCCTCCTCCTCACAGATCCCTCCCCCTCCCTCTCTCCCTCCTCCTCCTGGCCGAAGCCCCGCCCAGTTCATCCTCCACAACTCCCTCCCATTGGTCGGCTGCACCAAGACTCCCCCGTCCCTGCTGCACCCCTCCATGGGGGGTGGCTGTGCTCAGACCCCGCCCTCCATCATGCCCGTGGGGCTGTCGGGGGTCACTGGGAGCTCTGGGGACCCTGGATGGGACAACGGGAGCAAAGACCCTGATAAGGTAACGCTGAGCTTCATTATTTTATCTCTACCAGTCTCATCAGCATCCACCCATGGGGCCAGGATTTGTTTTTTAAATGTATTTTTATGAAGTCATGTATTTTTCAGTATACTTAGAAAGAGAGAAAGAAAGGAAAGAAAAGGCCCAGATGGAAAAAATATACATACGTATAAATATTATTACACAGGGAGAGGACACAATAAATGTTGCGTTTTGTCAATTATTTTTCTGGTAAATTTGTCACTTTCCCCCATACATTTGTCACTTTTTCTCTTAAATTTGACAATTTTCTTCTTGAAATTTGTCAATTTTTGTCGTAAATTTGTCACTTTTTTCTTGTAAATTCGTCACTTTTTTCTTGTACATTTTTCACTTTTTTCTCATAAATTCATCACTTTTTTCTCGTAAATTTGTGACTTTTTTCTCATAAATTCGTCACTTTTTTCTTGTAAATTTGTCACTTTTTTCTCATAAATTTGTGATTTTTTAAAATTAGTTTTAGTTTTTATTAGTTGTAGTTGTTTTGTAATGGGGTATTTGTTGGGTGCCAGAAGGGAGACATGCCACAGGGAGAGAAGAATCATAGTAACAATGTGGACATTTCAAGAGGAAGGTCCAGGGTTTAGACAGATTTCAGTCATTTTTGCTCCATTTGTCCAAAGTCTGAAGCTTTGAAGTTTTGTTTTATTTTGCACAAATAAGACAAAAGACAAGGATAAAGAGATAACAACAAAACTGTCTATGCACTTTGTGTTTTTTATGCACACTGTTCATTGCACCTTATTTGTTTCATAGCACCAACATTTTTATACTGTATATTCATATTTATTCTGCACTGGAATTCTATTCTACTCCTTATACATACTCCTTCTTTAGACACTTTATATTTTATTGTATTTTTATATTTTATTGCTTGAAGTATGCCTAGGTTGTTCTTTTTTTTTAATTGTGTTGTTATTGTCTCTGTGTGTAATGCTGCTGATACACTGGAATTTCCCAGCTTGGGATAAATAAAATCTATCTATCTATCTATCTATCCATCTATCCATCTATCCATCCATCCATCCATCCATCCATCCATCCATCTATCTATCTATCTATCTATCTATCTATCTATCTATCTATCTATCTATCTATCTATCTATCTATCTATCTATCTATCTATCTATCTATCTATCTATCTATCTATCTATCTATCCATCCATCCATCCATCCATCCATCCATCCATCCATCCATCTATCCATCTATCCATCTATCCACCCACCCATCCATCCATCCATCCATCCATCCATCCAAAACGAAGGTGCAAGGTAGCGGCAAGAAACCCAAAATGGCTTATACAGGCCTCTACCTATATTACAATTCACAAGTTAAATTAAAACAAATAACTATCAAATAGAAAAAAATAATGACACATAAAAATGAAGTCTATCCTTCATATCAAAACGGGACAGAAACATTCTCAAACAACACTGAGAGAGCTCATCATGTAGGACAGTAGGGGGCGCTGTACGCAAGCAAAAAATAAAAAAAAATGAAACGGAGCACATTATTAGTTGTTATTAACTGCCTCCTGTCCATTTCCTCCAGAACGTAGTTAATTTGTCCATGCACAAGTTCAAGGAAAAAGTCAGTTTTTCCATAAATTAAGTCATAAATTTCTTTCACAATTCCGATCCATTCCTCTTTAGAAGGGAACTCTTTCCATAGTCATCTCCTTCTAATAGCTTTTTTACTGGCTACCAACATTATTTTAATCAAATATTTATCAGTAATGATTGTGGGGGAAATATTACCAAGATAAATTGTGCAAAAATCGTCATTAATCTCAAAACATACTCTTGAATTAATTTTCATGGGTTCGATATTGTTCAACAATCTCAACCAAAATGATTTGAACCTCTTTTACTTTAACATCTTGATACGCGAATACCAAGAAAACATTAATACCATTTTTAAACATAAATTTCTTACAGAAGCTGTAACTCCAACGATTCACATATTCATTTGTTTGACTGATTTTGTTTAAGTCGGGCGATTAAAAGTTCATGCTTTGTGATTTTAAATTTGATTTAAGCCAATTACATGTATCAATATTTGCTGTCAGAACCATTTAAAACATTTCAGAGCCTCTGCTAACCCGCCTGCATTCTCTGTTTTAATCTTGTTTAGCGTTTAACCTGTTAGTGAAATCACTCCTACAGATACATTTGTTTAATTTTATATATTTGTATTATTATTGTACCATTAATTTAACATGTCTGCTCCTTTAATTGTCCAGTACCTAAAGAAGCTGCATACCCAGGAGCGTGCAGTGGAGGAGGTGAAGCTCGCCATCAAACCTTATTATCAGCGCAAAGACATCAACAAGGACGAATACAAAGACATCCTGAGGAAAGCTGTTCATAAGGTCAGTCAGCACACCTTAAAGCAGGGGTCTTAAGCTCAAATTACCTGGGGGCTGCTGGAGGCAGTATCAAAATGATCAAAAAAAGACACAAAATGACAGAAAAACAACTAAATTACTTAAAAAAGACACAAAATGATCAAAAAAAAGACACAAAAATACAAAAAAGACACAAAAATACAAAAAAGACACAAAATGACAAAAAAGACACAAAATGACCAAAAAAAGACACAAAATGACAAAAAAAGACACAAAATGACAAAAAAAGACACAAAATGACCAAAAAAAAGACACAAAAATACAAAAAAGACACAAAATGACAAAAAAAGACACAAAATGACCAAAAAAAGACACAAAATGACAAAAAAAGACACAAAATGACAAAAAAAGACACAAAATGACCAAAAAAAGGGACACAGAATTACCAAAAAATAAACAAAAAAAGACAAAAAAAAAGACAAAATGACCCAAAAAAAGACACAAAATGACAGAAAAAACTAAATTAATCAAAGAAGAAACAAAATGACCAAAAAAAAAACAATTAAAGGACCTTCCACACACAACACGGTAAAGTGCCATTCATATAAAGCTCACATTAAACTTTCATATCAAAGTGAGGGCCACAAAATATCATCACGAGGGCCACAATTGGCCTGCGGGCCGCGAGTTTGAGACCCATGCCTTAAAGGGACATAAAGCACATGTTTACATCTCAAACAGTAAGAATATCATGAAAAAGTTCAATATTTGTTGTCAGTTATTTCAGGAAGTGAAACTCAAACATTATATAGATTCATTACACATAGAGTGAAATATTTCAAGCCTGTTTTTCTTGTAATTTCGATGATTCTGGCTTAGAGAGAATGAAAACACAAAACTCAGAGTCTCAGAAAAGTTTTGGGTTTTCATTCTCTCTAAGCCAGAATTATCAAAATTACAAGAAAAAACGAACAAATTTACAATAAAAAAAAAAAATCTCTATTTTACGATAAAAAAATAATAATCATATACGCATAATAAACATAATCACAAATTTAAGAGAAAAAAATACAAAATTATGAAAAGAAAATCTAAAATTTATGAGAAAAAGACAAATGTAAAAGGAAGAAATGACATGGGATAATGAAAACATAAAACTCAGAAAATGAGAATATTGTGAAGAAGTTTGAGATTTTTTTTCCTCGTAAATCTGTATATTTCTCATTAATTTTTAGATATTTTTTATCACAAATTTTTTTTTTTTTTTGTCTTCAATTTTTTTATTTTTTTCTTGTACATTTATTTATTTGAATTGTTTTTTTTGTTTGTTAAACCTGTATTTCAAGATTTGCCAAGATTGGGCCTTTTTTGTAAGACCTTACATTTAAGTATTTTTAATAAATATGCTTATAATAAAACATAATAGTCATCGTTTCAAAATTCCTGTCAACTTTTAACATTTTTTTTTTTTATAAAAACACGGTGGACCGCCGGTGGGCTTCTCTACCACCAGGATCAGAGCACATGGATGTGTTAGCAGAACCCACCACAGAATTTACAAAAAGACTGTCAAAATAAGACGCCTTAAATAAAACATAGAAGAACCTTTATTCTCCTTTATAATAATTCATTAAAATATGAAATGATTCAGATGGAATAGTGGCATTAGAATGTGGGAGAGGCACCAAATTTAGACTTTTAGGGCAAAAATGAGAAAAATTACTCTGTTTGGGTCCCCCATCATAATCCCAGTAAATCCTGATGGGAACACTGGTTCTAAAGTCTTGACAGACTGGACAGACAAGAAATCACCTACTCTCCTTTATAATAATTCATTAAAATATGCTGGAGGGGAAAAAAGACGAGTGAAGCTCAGATAATAATGTTGTAAATGTTGTTCGTACAGCACCAAACCTGGCTCACAAAGCATCAACAGAATATAAACTGGTGTATTTAATATTATAATATTAGATATTTAATAAAAACAGGCCAACTAATGACTCTGTGTGGATGTTTCAGATCTGCCACAGTCGCACCGGAGAGATCAACCCGGTCAAAGTGTCCAACCTGGTGAAGCTCTACGTCCAGAGATATAAATACTTCCGGAAACATGGACGCCGAGTGGACGAGGAGGACGACAGGGAGCTGCATTCCTCCGTCTAATTGTCCATTTTTATTATTTTTTGACATTTTTTTTGACTATTGTTTCAATAGCCCACCTTGTTTGTGCTTTTATGTGACCTTCTGGAAGCCTCTCCCTTTGTATCTACGATCTCACTGTAAATATGTCTCTCTCAAAAAAACCCCAAAATGTATTATGTATCCAGCGTTGAAGAGGTTGATGCTCTCATGCTCATCCGTGTGATCTAATACAGTCCAGTACACCAACCCTGCAATAAATACTGCCTTTGTGAAGCTTAGACTTTAACATTTGTTGGCCGTGGCCATTAGAAACGTTGCATTGGTGGCATTATTTGCAGGGCTATTTATTCACTCGGTGTTCATGTTATTTTGTCTACCCCTATGTTACTATGTGTGTATAAAGACATGTCAGTTATATACACCAGACTATGATGAACACTAGTGTGAAGACAGGATGAAGGTCCAGTACGTTGACCTGCTCAGTCTGTTGATTCTGCTGTCTGTTTATGTGCATGTGTGACTCAGAAAGTTGATAAATCTCTTTTATAGAATGACTTGACCAACAAAATATAAACGTTGCTTGAAAACCAGAATCCAACACAAAGACCTTGTTCATTTAGCTTTTTTCTTTTAAAGTTTTTTTTGTTATTTAAAATGTTTCAAGTAAAAGCCAAATTGAAAAGATAAGTCTTACGTTTGCTCTTAAAAATATAAACTGAACAATAAGCACTGAAGTACAGAATACAGACAGTTAACACAGATGAAAGACAATAATTCAGACCCTGCGGCAACCTCTGGGTCTGAGCCAGATGGCAACCTCCGGGGCAAAGCCAGGCGGCAACCCCCGGGGCAAAGCCAGGCGGCAACCTCCGGGGCAAAGCCAGGCGGCAACCTCCGGGGCAAAGCCAGGCGGCAACCTCCGGGTATGAGCCAGGTGGCAACCTCTGGGTCTAAGCCCTACGGCAACCTCTGGGTCTGAGCCCTACAGCAACCTCCGGGTATGAGCCAGGTGGCAACCTCTGGGTCTAAGCCCTACGGCAACCTCTGGGTCTAAGCCCTACGGCAACCTCTGGGTCTGAGCCCTACGGCAACCTTTGGGTCTGAGCCCTACAGCAACCTCCGGGTCTGAGCCCTACAGCAACCTCTGGGTCTGAGCCAGGCGGCAACCTCCGGGTCTAAGCCCTACGGCAACCTCTGGGTCTGAGCCCTACGGCAACCTTTGGGTCTGAGCCCTACAGCAACCTCCGGGTCTGAGCCCTACGGCAACCTCCGGGTCTGAGCCCTACGGCAACCTTTGGGTCTGAGCCCTACAGCAACCTTTGGGTCTGAGCCCTACAGCAACCTCCGGGTCTGAGCCCTACAGCAACCTCTGGGTCTGAGCCAGGCGGCAACCTCCGGGTCTGAGCCGGGTCTCGAGTCAGGAGCAGGAACCCAAAAGAGGAGATGCACTGCAAAAACCAACTGACAAAAAATAAGGAATAAATATCTAGAATTAAGCATATACATGCTCGAAACAAGTACAATTATCTGCCAGCGCAGGAAGTAAATGTTTCTTTGTAAGAATTCTTTAAATGAGTAAAAAATATCTAGACCCTAGAAAAACCAATAATAGCTTGAAATAAATACAAATATTCTTATTTTGAGCAATTGTGGCTTGAATAGCTTGACTGTAGTAACATTAAAATAAGGCAGAAATACTTGAAACTAGCACGTTTTGGTGATAGAAAATGCTTTTCAAATAACATTTAAACTACATGCAGCTAAAACTCTCAACTGGAGCCAATATTTGAGGTAAAAACTCATCATATTCAACAGTTGAATAGATTGAAAAGCATGAAAAAGCTCACAAAGTCAATCCTAAAAACAAGCCTTTACACAATAAGATAATTAAATAAGCACATAAAGCTATGGTCAGTAGGTCAATTATACTCAGAACAATATAATTAAGATACTACTGATAGATATGAGAAGAAAATACTTCGCCCTACAGAGCTAATAAACCAGACACAGTCAAACATGAGCTGGTAGAATGTAAGACGTATGATGATGATGATGAAAGAAAGACTTCTAGATGAAACATAGTAAAACCCTGGAAAGTCTTCCTGGGAAAAATGCAAAGAAAATAAACCTCTATTAATTACCTGAGGGAACCAGGACTTATAGAGAGAATCTAGTTATGTATTTCATTATTTATTTATTTGTTTTGTAATGTGCTATTATTGATATTATTGTTCCCACTTTTCCTGTTAAATTATTTATTTATTTTGGATAATTAAATAGAATAGCCTACTGAATATAAAATTAATTTTATGAACGTATACTTATATTTTCCTAAAATATTTATTGAATAATCATTTTTAAAGGATTTTTGCATGGATGCTACTTTTTAAATGTATATTTTAAAATCTCACGAACCCCCATTTGAGAACCACTGGATCAACATATAATAATAGATAATGTCTGGTCTTGGGTGTCCAGTCTTCACTTCTTTTTAAAAAAAAACTTTATTAAAGCAACACAATGCAAGACAATACACCAACAAGACAACAACAATACAAAACGCCATCAGGGGCTCTCAACAATACAGAGGCAAGCCCTCATACAAAAACATTGTAAAGTGAACATAAATTCAAAGTTTTTACAGCTTTCAAGTTGGTAGATTTCTTAATAGACTCAATGTACTGCTTGGTTTCATTTTCAAAGACAAGAAAGAGGTTTTTGATTAACTTAACAACATTTATGGATATGCCATTTGGCTAACTGTATCATGAGATTGATGATGTCGTATTGTTTTTCTTTTGCAAAAGGAAAGTGAGTGAAACCAAACAGTATATTATGTTCAAAGCACAGGGACAAATGAGGTTCAATCGAAAAAGAAATCAGGTTACAAATATCTTCCCATAATCTAGTTGAGAAAGAGCAAAATAAATGAAAAAAATATCTTCAGTGTGTCCTTCACAGAAAGAGCAGTTTAAGTCTTTCTTAAATTGCTGTAAAAAAAACCTTTAGATGGGTAAATTCTGTGAATTATCTTAAAAGATACTTCTTTAACCTTGTTATTGATTATATATCTAGCAGGTAAATTCCAGATCTTTTTCCAGTTAAGGTTATTAATAAGGTTATTCCAATAGGTGGTTGCAGTCCTCACTTTTGTTGCGGGAAGAAGAAGAAGAAGAAGAAGAAGAAGAAGAAGAAGAAGAAGAAGAAGAAGAAGAAGAAGAAGAAGAAGAAGAAGAAGAAGAAGAAGAAGAAGAAGAAGAAGAAGAAGAAGAAGAAGAAGAAGAAGAAGAAGAAGAAGAAGAAGAAGAAGAAGAAGAAGAAGAAGAAGAAGAAGAAGAAGAAGAAGAAGAAGAAGAAGTCAGGCAGAGAAAACAAGCCCCTATTTAATTACCTGAGGGAAACAGGACTTATAGAGAACATTTTGATATGTATTTAAGTATTTATATTTGTATTGTAAAACGATATTATTTACACTATTGTTTTCCCCTTTTCCCTGTTAAATCATTGATTTATCTTAATATTAGTTTTATTTATTTATTTATTTATCAGTATTATTATTTATTTATCAGTATTATAATTTTTTCTCCCCTTATTTTCCTGTCAATCTGCTGCTCCACAATCAGTCCAGTAGGTGGCGGTAATGCAGCTGGGCGTTGGTCTGCCAACCGCCAAAAAAACTCACAGAAGAAGAAGGAGAAGAAGAAGAAGAAGAAGAAGAAGAAGAAGAAGAAGAATTCTATTTATTTTTGTATTTTATTTTACTTTATTTCAACTGCTCTGAATGTACAATATTGATGTGATTAGTATTATAAGTTTTACTGTTAATTGATGTTCAAACGTGCAAGAAATGTTTATTTTTGTAATTTTCAATAAAGCATTGGAGAAAAAAACAGAAGAAGAAGAAGAAGAAGAAGAAGAAGAAGAAGAAGTGTTTCCGGTTGAGTTGGGGGTCAGACTGAGAGACACCTGTGCTGTGTTCCAATACCCATACTTCCATGAGTACACTCAAATGCAGTACACTATCCGCACTCACAAGGTACACAGATTTCAGCAGGTGAGTGTTGTTCCAAATCTAATACTCCGTGGTGCACTTACCGGAAATGACGCTCGCGACGGCCGCCGCGGCTCGTCACCCGCGAAAAACTTCCGGCTTTAAACGGCGAAAAAATTATCCTTTGTGTTGTTTAATCTTTACTTCTACAATCCGGCAATATGGCTCCATTAACGCAGCAAATGTGGAAAATGCGCCGGCGTCGTCGGCCGCCATTACAAACATTTTTTCGAGCCGAGCGGCTCTGCCTGGCCCCGCCTCTTCCGCTACGTAGACAAGATGGCAGCCGTTGAGTGCGTATAGTGTACATCGTTCCACACTCAGCGTTTTGACCGTTATGAGTACAACATCCGGGTCCTTTAGGTACACTTCTTTTCACCGCGATCGGAATCGGAACACCCTGCGTACTCAAGCTAAGTACAGTGAGTACGGTAAGTATGGGTATTGGAACACAGCACTGGATCACTGATCATGCTGTTACAGGTCAGTACAGATAGACAGCAGGTTTATATTGATATATAGATATTATTCATACCGACACCGCTTTAACGGGTTATAATACCTTCCGTTGCCGTTAGTTACCGTTAATTAACTGTCTGCTGTTTACAGCCGCCGGAAGCTGAAGGAGTTAACGTTAGATAACTGTTATTATTATCACCTCTAACATCTCAACTCTCCTCAGGATAAACAACTCAACCTCCAGGTGCATTAACACCAATAAAGGAAGCTTTACTGTACATTTAAAACAATAAAAAGCTCTTAATGTTCAGTTGGTTTATATATTCCAGCTGTATGAAGACTTCAGACAGACAGCTCTGCCCTACAGAGTCTAACTGCAGTAACTACATTTTTGGTCGAAATTGAGTTATAACTAAAAATGAACTCCTCTATGTCTGTTTTATGTTGTGACAAAGTTTTAGATTTCAATTTTGCTTTATTTCAGAGAAATAATAATGTAAGAACTCAAAACTAAAGCTAAACTTTGACTGTGATACAGTGTAGTGAAGACAAAAACAATAGAAATTATAAGTTTATTTAATAGGGAAATTATTATCTAGATAGTGATTAAGAAAAAATGTGAGCTAAGATTATATAAAGACTAAAATTTAGCATTACTTTATTATATTAAGTGTAAAACACACAAATCTTTGAATAGAGCTGTTAAACACTTTTAAATAAACATTATAGTTACTGCATTGTGTTTGTGCATTACTATTTGAACCTTTTACAAAAAAAAACTGTGAGTGCTGTAACTAAATTTTTGGAGTCAAAGGTCAAATAAATCATCATGATTTTTGAGCATAAAAATTACATAATCGATACATGTAGAAAAAACTTTAAAGCAGTTTTTATCAGTTTTACTCTTTACGTAGTTACTGCAGTTAGACTTTGTAGGGCAGAGCTGATGCAACTAATGCTCCAGATACATCAGAAGACTTTAAAAGATTTAGAAAAGACTCGTGGAAACTATCTGCTCCCATCTAAAGACATCTAGTGTTTAGAGTCTCTAGTCTCACACTGAGGTTTAGACAGACTGTCAGTCTATTTACAGACTACAACTAGATTCTTTTAGCAGTTTTCCATCATGCTCTTAGTAAAAAGTGACTAAATGGAGGAGAAGCAGCTTTTGGCTCCAGCTGCTCTAGTGTGTGACTCAGTGGTTTGTGTTGAAAACAACAACAACAACAACAACAACAAAAAGAAGAGAAGACGCGACAAAATGCCCCTCACAAAGCTGAAGAAGGGTTTCTGTTTTTATCACATGAAAAGTTACTTATTTACAGTAAAACTAGATATAAGAAGAATAAAGGAAAGGAACATTTAGAAATGAATTCATGATAAACATTTATGTCCTATTTTTTGCCCAGAGTTCCAGGACACAATCAGTTGTAAAGGTGCTATATTCCATAAAACTACATGTATTCGATCATTTTCACTGACCTGCTGAGCAGGAACTCTTATATTACCTGTTGTTATAAAACTTCTCATCATATAATATTATAATATCTCTCCATGTGGAGCAGCCGTTTTCTACAGAAATTAATCTTTGTGTCCAGCATCGTTATTGGGACGAAAAGTGGTGGAAGAAGTAGTAAAGTTTTTCCTTAAATCACAGTAAATATTCTGGCACTACCAGTTGAATCATTGAGTAGAATGTGTGTTTTGTGTGTTTTCCAGAGAGCGCTGCGTATCGGAGGGCTGACGCTGAGACTCAGCAGGTCTCTGCACCACAGTCCGGTCTGGAGGAGTCCTCTGATCCCCATCGTGGTGGAGCAGACGGTGAGTCTCCCTGATGATCCAGACTCAGTAAACAGCGTTCTGCTGCTCTGAGCTGGATTACAAACATGTTGTGAGACTCAGGAGGGAGTTTAGTGTTTTATCTTCTCAGAACTCCTCATTCACACTGTTAGAAAAATTGCATGAGGAAACCTTGAAAATTGATAATAGAACAACAGAAAAAACCTCACCATTTTTCTGCGCATTCGTTGATGGGAAATGAAGAGCTGGAGACGTCCAAGTTTCTCAGTTTAACAAAAGTTTTATTACAATACGTCAAAAAATGTGCACTTTACAGAGATCTCCGGGTTCAAAATTAACTCATGTCCCTGAATACAAACAGACGTGTTTCAGTTTGTGAAGTCTGAACCACGACTCTCTCCCTGAACCCATTAAAATAACCTTACAATTGTTTACAAAACATGCTGGTCGATTTCCTCCAGGAAGTTCCGCCCTCTTGATCGCTGATTCGCCAGTTTTAATTAATACAACGGCACGTCAATGCCAGCTGGTTGCTTGCTGCCTCGGACAAGGCCATCCTGACCTCTTCTCCAGGACATTCAACAAAAAACATTCTGTCTTGTTATTGTCTCACAAAGATAGTATGTCTACAGAGCCAAAGGAATTTAACTGTGTCACATAGATTGTAAAAGTCTAAAAAATATGAACCAGACAATAAAATATATGTAGTCAAGTTTCTAAACCAAAATTAACACACAAACATAATCATTGTATCAAATCATATTGTCTGACTTAATATAAATGCATAGAGATATTTATTACACTCAAGGTTTAGTGAATTACGCATGCATAGTGACCTGTGATGACTGTTGGGAGAAAAATCACAAAGAGGAAAAAGAGAGGAAGACAGTAACATTTCATTTTCAACAAGTATAATATTCAAATTATTTTAACAACACACAGCAGGAACACTGTATGAAGTGGTGGAATGTAACTCAGTAGATTTACTACAAGTACTGTACTTAAGTACAGTTTTGAGGTACTTGTACTTTACTTGAGTATTTCCATTTTATGTAACTTTATACATCTCCTCTACTACATTTACAGGCAAATATTGAACTTTTTGCTGAAATTTCACATGATCGTTAATATCAATGCGCCACTAATGATTTCTACTCGCGCTATGTGAGCACAACAACACACGACGATATTTTCGACTTGTTTTGAGTTTCTTTTTAGTGACTTTTCAGCCCCCCCCAAGCGACTATTTTTCAAAAAAGCGACTTGCGACAAATCCTCTTTTTCTGGTGTTACTGGAGACTTTTGGAGACTCGTTCTTACTCTTGTTAACGAGCCGCCGACCCCCGAGGCTCGTTAACAAGAGTAAGAACGAGTTGAAGCGGAACAGTCCTCCTGCAGCAGTCTCTCCCAGCTGCAGAGCCGGAGGGGATGTTAACCCCTTAACCCTTGTGTGATGATCATATTGTTGTTACTCAGCCAGTGTTTGTGGGTCTGATGGACCCGTTGCATTTTGTGGCTTTAATGCCTCACAATCAAACACTTTTATGTTAAAATAGTGAACAGATGATGCACAACACAAGCTGAACACATGAACACAGAGTAAACATATCAGTCAAGACAGACTGAACATCAGTTTCCAGACTTCTATTAGCCCATATAACATCTTATATGTAATAGAAATGTGTAGGGGGGTGTATGGTGTGTGGTCATTAAATATGTATTCTGATATATGTTCTTCACAGAAAATGAGCCAAAGTCAGTGAGTCTCAGTTTGAAAAATGAATTAATTGTATCATTTTTCTTTTAATAAAAAATGAAAACGGGTCCCACAGACCCAAACACCACACAAGGGTTAATGTCAAGTCTCCACTGGCTGGTTTAGTCTCTTCTGGGTCACTTTAGTCCTGAAGCCGGATTAATGAGGAGGGTTGGGATTGTGACAGAAGACAGTAAGTTCTAAACATATTTAGGATGTTTTTTACTGACTTTTTGTCTTCCCCACAACATTATTCCTCTCTCCTACAGCGTCCATTACAAGTACAGGCACATGGTCAATTATGCAAATTAGGCGATGACGTCATTTAGCGACTTCTAGCGACTTTTTGGAGCCAATAGCTACTTTTCTAGGGGAAACACTGAATCCTTTCTGTGTGTTCAGGGGAGAGGAGAGAGAGCGTACGACATCTACTCTCGTCTGCTCAGAGAGAGAATCATCTGTGTGATGGGTCCTGTGAGTATCTCTCCACCTCATCAAACACAACTGTCTGTTTTTATTAAAAGTTTAATTGTGACATATGTCCTCTGTGTGTCCTCCTGTCAGATCGATGACTCTGTGGCCAGTCTGGTTATTGCTCAGCTTCTCTTCCTGCAGTCAGAAAGCAACAACAAACCCATCCACATGTACATCAACAGTCCTGGTGAGACCCACTCTCAGCAAAAACACATGCAAAACGCACTTCAGTTACTTTTTCACTGATAAAGGAACTTTAACATTTGCATCTATTATTATTTTATGGGAGGGAAAATCGACTTCTGCTTCCTACCAGACAGATAAACGTATAACTGTAACTGAGCCGTAGGATCTTTTGCAGATGTTTTTCTGTTAGAAGCTGCAGTTTGTTCAGTTTGAAGCCCTCGGTGTGTGGGCTGTTGGACTTTTGTTTTTTTCTTTCCGAGGCTCTAACTGAGCTTTAACCCATTGAGGCCTGAAAAACCGCTGGGCGATTTTAAAATAAGCCTCTAATTTTCTGGAAATTCTGGAAAAATTCTGGAAAAAAAAGTGTCAACTCTTCTACTAAATAATAGATTTTTCAGCCTCTGTAGCAGATAGAAATGAAATTCTAAAAGTATTTGAGAGCTTATACAAATACTACAAAACGACGTATCCGCTTTCCAGGCTTCAATGGGTTAAGGTAACAGAGAATATAATGATATCATACGAAACTATAAAAATAGACTAATAATTAATAGCAAATAAATGAAAGAGAAGATGTTGTAACATTAAGATGCATGAACAGAAAAATCTTTTAAAATGGTTGAAGTAAAAGCCAAATTAAAAAGAGAAGTCTTCAGTTTGATAAGTGATAGTTTCCTGTTTCAGTTCCCTTTGAGCGTCTCATTAAAGCTTCATTATCTAGAGTAGAATATGGAACACAACCTTTAACTGAATCCTGTGTGTGTGTGTGTGTGTGTGTGTGTGTGTGTGTGTGTGTGTGTGCCTGTCTACCAGGCGGTGTGGTGACCGCAGGTCTGGCCATCTACGACACCATGCAGTACATCCTGAACCCCATCTCCACCTGGTGTGTGGGTCAGGCAGCCAGCATGGGCAGCCTGCTCCTGGCAGCAGGAACCTCCGGGATGAGGCATTCACTGCCCAACGCTCGCATCATGGTCCACCAGCCGTCAGGGGGGGCCCGGGTACGCTGCTGGCCCCGAACGTCTCATTCTCACCTGTACAGTTGTGATGATAGTCTGGTCTCTTTCTAGTGATCCGGATCATTTATCTCAGCTCACCAAGAAGCTTTCGGCTCTTTTGGCTCCTAAACGGCTTTTCATTTTTACCACTTTTACCTTTTATATTTCAGCCAAATTTAGAGCTGTTTTAACTTGTGATTTGTATTTGAACACATATATCACAACAGACACAAAATTGTCCAAAAAGACAGAAAATGACACAAGAAAAGACACAAAATTACAAAAAAAGACACAAAATTGTCCAAAAAAGACACAAAAACGCCCCACAAATCCATATTTCCTGCTCACTTTTATTGTTTTTTAGGTTTATTTTCGTCTCACTGAGTCTCTGAACTAGTGATCTCTATCTTTTGTCTCAGTTCAGGGCAGATTGGCATTGAGGAAGACCAATTATATATATTATATTATATTATATTATATGATATTATTATTAAATCCATTAGGTGACTAATTATGTGGTGTGTGTGTGTGTGTGTGTGTGTGTGTGTGTGTGTGTGTGTGTGTGTGTGTGTGTGTGTGTGTGTGTGTGTGTGTGTGTGTGTGTGTTCAGGGTCAGGCTACAGACATCGCCATCCAGGCCGAAGAAATCCTGAAGCTGAAGAGACAGATCAATAATATCTACTCTAAACACACGGGACAGCTGCTGGAGACCATCGGTATGTACACACACACACACACACACACACACACACACACACACACACACATTCTTGTACTTCTATCTTTGTGAGGACCCTCATTGTAACAGTGAATTCCCTAGCAAGGTTATAATAGTTTTGGATTTTTCATCAGTTTTAGTTTTAATTTTGTTGTGATTTTTTTGTTTTTAAATTCAGTTTGTTTTTATGTGTTTTTAGACTGAGTTTAGCTAGTTTTAGTTGAGTTTTTATTAGTTGTAGTGTTTTGTAATGGGGTATTTGTCGGGTGGGAGATTAAAAGAGGTCTCAGTAAATGTTTCCTTTATTTCCTTTGTCTGATCCATCTTTATCATGTATGAAAAAAGTTGTCAAAGACAGAAAAGAAGGACATTTTCACTATAATTTTAGTTCGTTTCAGTTAGTTTTGTAACCACAAAATATAGCTTCAGTTAGTTATCTTTTTTTTTTTTAGAACTTAAAAACATTTTTAATTTTATTTCAGTTAACGAAAATGTTTTTTCAATTCTAGTTTCCGTTATTTCGTTTCGTTTTCATTAACTATAATATCCTTGTTCCCTAACCCTAACACATGGTTACCTTTACATAAACCTGATTGTAACCTTTAACCCTTAAAACAAAGTCTGAACTCTTAAACAAGCCTTTAAAGAAGTGAGGACCAGCCGAAATGTCCTCACTATGTTGGTTAAAAACATGTTCCGGCCCTCACTATGTAGGAAGTACAAGAACACACACACACACACACACCGGATGGTTCCAGTGCTAATACACTCTACACACTGCTAATCAATGTTTAGTTTCTGTGATCAGAGTCAGTTTCAACACAGTTTTAAAAAGGGGCTTATTATAGTTAGTTTGGCTCATTTCACTTGATTTAAACATAGTTGACAATAATTACTATGGCAACAACTTGAATAAAATTTTCTCTATAGAACACAATAAAGTGAATGAGACCAATTTAAATAAGCCTGATTTATTTTGTCTCATTTAATTTATGACACAGGACAAAATGGGGACTTGTAACTGCTAAAAGAATCTAGTTGTAGTCTCCAATAACACCATAAAAAAGTCCAAAAACACCATTAAAAAAGTCTTCAATAACACCAGAAAGTCTCCAATAACACCACAAAAAGTCTCCAATAACACCAGAAAAATGTCTCCAATAACACCATAAAAATGTCTCCAATAACACCATAAAAAGTCTCCAATAACACCAGAAAAAAGTCACCAATAACACCAGAAAAAAGTCACCAATAACACCAGAAAAAAGTCACCAATAACACCATAAAAAGTCTCCAATAACACCAGAAAAAAGTCTCCAATAACACCATAAAAAAGTCACCAATAACACCATAAAAAGTCACCAATAACGCCAGAAAAAGTCTCCAATAACACCAGAAAAAAGTCTCCAATAACACCAGAAAAAAGTCTCCAATAACACCAGAACAAGTCTACAATAACACCAGAAAAAGTCTACAATAACACCAGAAAAGTCTCTAATAACACCAGAAAAAGTCTCTAATAACACCAGAAAAAGTCTCTAATAACACCAGAAAAAAGTCTCCAATAACGCCATAAAAAGTCTCCAATAACACCAGAAAAAAGTCTTCAATAACACCAAAAAAAGTCTCCAATAACACCATAAAAAGTCTCCAATAACACCAGAAAAAAGTCTCCAATAACGCCATAAAAAGTCTCCAATAACACCAGAAAAAAATCTCCAATAACACCAGAAAAAAAGTCTCAAATAACACCTGAAAAAAGTCTAAATAGATTGACAGTCTATTATATTAGATTAAAAACACTTGTCTTTAGATGTGAGCTGATAGTTTTCAGTAGTCTTTTCCAAATCTTTTATAGTCTTCTGAAGTGTACGTAGCATTAGATGAAGCCAACATCTTCTCATTTCTTTCTTCCTCTTCCTCCTCCTCCCAGAGTCTGTGATGGAGAGAGACCGCTACATGAGTCCCATGGAGGCCCAGGACTTCGGCATCATCGACCGGGTCCTGGTCCACCCCCCCCAGGCCGGCCAGGACGAGCCTGAGCTGGTCCAGAAGGAGCCAGCACCAGCAGCCAGCTCCCCCTCCCAGCCAGAGTCCACGGGGCCGGACCAGAGCCTGTCTGGGACCAGCCCCCCCTCCTCGTATAAACCTGAACCATGAACCACATGGACCAGCCCCCCCTCCTCGTATAAACCTGAACCATGAACCACATGGACCTGGTTCTCCTCTCATAAACACTCTGCAGGCTCCAGGGTTCAGACACAGACCGGCCCCCCTTTTACCTTTTTAAATTACTTTAGACGTGATTCCTGATGAGATAAGTCCCAGAGCTGATGGCTTAAAGTCCCCCAGAGTTAGACCCCGACCCGTCTGAGGCAGATACTGAGGGATGATGATGATGATGAGGATACTGATGAAGATGAAGATGAGGTAACTGAGGGGTTAATGGAGCGTCTTCATCTGTAGCTTGTTGCTGCAGAGACGTCCTCTGACAGTGGACAGGACCTGTGCAACTTCTAACTCAATACTCATATTTGTAATAAATAAATATTGACCTCAATTCACAAAACATGAACTTGTTCTTGTTCTATATTTGTCTCATATTCACCCTGAGATCAAAGTAACTCAACTCTGTCATCTATAAAAGCAAGAAGTGTTTGTGTGTGTCAAGGTTATTATAGTTAACGAAAACTAGAATTGAAAAACATTTTCGTTAACTGATATAAAAATAAAAACGAGAGTTTTTAAAAAAAACGATAACTAACAAACTGTATTTTATGGTTACAAAACTAACTAAAACTAACTAAAATTATAGTGAAAATGTCCTTCATTTTCGTCTTTGTCAACTTTTTTCATCCGTAAACCTTTTTGGTTGATATGAAATCTATTTCATCTATCTGGTTTTATGACTTAATAAACTTATTGGGGCTGAGATGGATCAGACAAAGGAAATAAAGGAAACATTTATTGTGACCTTATTGAATCTGGACCCAACAAATACCCCATTACAACACAACTACAACTAATAAAAACTAAACTACAACTAATAAAAACTAAACTAAAACTAATAAAAACTAAACTACAACTAATAAAAACTAAACTACAACTAATAAAATGTGACCTTATTGAATCTGGACCCAACAAATACCCCATTACAAAACAACTACAACTAATAAAAACTAAACTACAACTACAAAAAAAAGTCACAAAATTGAGAAAAAAGTGACAAATTTACAAGAAAAAAGTGACAAAAAAAAAAGTAACAAATTTAAAGAGAAAAATTGACAAAAAGGAAACATTTATTGTGACCTTATTGAATCTGGCACCCAACAAATACCCCATTACAAAAAATTTAAAACTAAACTAAAACTAAGCATTTTCCAAAAAATAAATCTGTTAAAAACTAGCAAACACACTCTAAAAACTAATTTGAAAACAAAAAATCACAACAAAATTAAAACTAAAACTAATGAAAAATCCAAAACTATTATAACGTGTGTGTGTGCATATCTAGCTGACCAATATCAGCGAGATATCGAATATCGCTAATCAATACCTTCTAAAACGTGACAATGAAAATGAAACCACCACAATTAACAGAGGATTGTGTCTGAAAACAAAATTATTCCAACTTTATGGTCGACACTGTAGTGACAGTAAACAGCACTGAGGGTGTTAAACCAAGATGTTCCCTTTACATCCAAAGGTACCAAAAGTTAGTCTGAAATTGAATATTAAACATCATTCTGAAGGCCAAAAGTTAAGTAAAGCAACCATTATTCTTATAAGAGCTATACAAGGACAATTTGTCAAGACTAACATGAATTCATTTCTATTCTATAAAATCTATAAAAGCAAGAAGCGTGTGTGTGTGTGTGTGTCTAGTTCTTATCTCTCTGACCTCAGATTCTGTATGTGTCTTGCTCATGGCACGAAGGTGTGCATCCTCCATTTTGTCATTTTATTATTATTTACTAGTGATGGGACGATGATACCTCAAGGAGTGTATTGACACACTACACAAACTGTGTCATCACTGTATTGACACTGTGTTGGTCACTCCATAGTGCCCCCTGCAGTAGTTATAAAATTATTGGAGGTAAACAAAACGAAAATGAGATGGAAAAGCTAACATGCTGCAAACCCAACATCAGCCTGTGAAATATTTAATCGCCAGTCCTTTACTTAAAATATGATCCCATCATTGTATAATTTCATTTGTTGAGTTCAATTTGTTTGCTGAGTTAAGTTGTTCATGAGAAGAGTTTAAAAGTTGCTTAAAACCTTGTTTGTGTAAATGCTAAACTGAGTTGGTATGTAAAATATAGCGAATTAGTCTGTAATAAAATTCAGAGTTAAATTATTTCAGACTGGGGAAAACTTCTTGGAATGATCCATGAAGTCAGTGGAACAAGGTGAGGCCAAGCAGAAATCCAACAGCAAAACTGCATCCAACAAACCCACAACATGTCGATACAGTTTGTTCCCTTGTAAACACACTTTGGCGCAGCACTTCGAAAGGACACACCACCTGTATCAGTCACATGATTTTTTTTAAAGCGATACACGCACCAATACGGGGTTTCACTCTTGTGTGCTCGGCACAGTGGTGACGCACCAGTGTTGTTCGTCCCATCACTAATATTTACGTAGGAAGTGTTGCAGCATTACACTGTTTCCGATCGGACGCCTTTTAGGGGAACTCCGCCCCATTAAAGAGAGCCACACCCTCTTTTAGTGGAGCTCCGCCCCTTTGTGTGATAGGCCTCCACCTGGTCAGTAACACAGTAATTCACTCTGGATTTCCACCCTGACTCATCTCATCTGGAGTCTATTTATCCTACCTATCTTTAGGAGTTTTAAAGAGGCTACAAGGTTCCATTTAACAATAATATGAATGTTTTTGTTAAAGAACAGAACCTCTCAAAGAAATCGTTTAACATTAAAATTAGAATTTATTTTATTTACATAATTTTAGTGACACTCAAACATGTAAGAAAATAACCAAAACAATACAAAAGATTAACATTAAATAGGAAAACATATATATATATATATACCTGAAAAGTGTTGCAACAGGATTAAAATCAGACTAGATCAGTTAAACAGTCACAGAGCATTGATTGTGGAGCTCAGTGTGAAAAAAGACACGCACACACACACACATACACAGATTTTCCCTCCAGATTAAAAATGAATCATTAATACCATACATACATACAGAGACTTTCCCCAAACGTTCTCATTCACTCGCACGGAATAAAAAGCTGCAGCCAGCTGGATCACATGAGGGAGCAGCTGCTCTTGGCCGAGGTGCTCCAGCGCAGCCAGCTGAGTCTGGTCTGGGTGTACGGGGGGTAGCGCAGCCCGTTGAGCCTCTCCAGGGCCCAGCCCCGCAGCATGCAGGCCCGCCGGTGGCTCAGGGCCTCGAAGCCCCAGCGCCCATGATAACTGCCATAACCACTGGCCCCTGGAGGGAGGGGCCACAACAGGAGATCAGGAAAAAGAAAAGCAGTCAATGGTGGGGGCTCCGGACTTCCACGTCCCTCTTCATTACATTCACCCGTTTTGTTTAACTGAACTGGTTTGATTTTATTGCACTGCAGCAGAATAAAGACGCGTTTTCACTTCAGTCATTGGCAAAGTTTTTAATACTTTTCTATGAAAACAAACCCTTGTGTCGTCTTTCCTGAGATGCTCTGACTCATCCAGGCGGCAACCTCCGTCCTGCTAACAGGCTAACAGTTAGCTCTGTAGCAGTACAGTGTGTATGTGCTAACAGGCTAACAGTTAGCTCTGTAGCAGTACAGTGTGTATGTGCTAACAGGCTAACAGTTAGCTCTGTAGCAGTACAGTGTGTATGTGCCAACAGGCTAACAGTTAGCTCTGTAGCAGTACAGTGTGTATGTGCTAACAGGCTAACAGTTAGCTCTGTAGCAGTACAGTGTGTATGTGCTAACAGGCTAACAGTTAGCTCTGTAGCAGTACAGTGTGTATGTGCTAACAGGCTAACAGTTAGCTCTGTAGCAGTACAGTGTGTATGTGCTAACAGGCTAACAGTTAGCTCTGTAGCAGTACAGTGTGTATGTGCTAACAGGCTAACAGTTAGCTCTGTAGCAGTACAGTGTGAATGTGCTAACAGGCTAACAGTTAGCTCTGTAGCAGCACAGTGTGTATGTGCTAACAGGCTAACAGTTAGCTCTGTAGCAGTACAGTGTGTATGTGCTAACAGGCTAACAGTTAGCTCTGTAGCAGTACAGTGTGTATGTGCTGCTGCTGCAGGAGGTGTTCACTTAGTGATCTCTGTTTGTTTACAACAAGCACCAGACACTCTGTGCACAGTTAGCGATGCCGGTTAATTCACCATCACAATGTTTATGATCAGCAGAGACGCTGTGCATAATTAGCCATGCTGCTTTGTTTATGAACAGCTGACGTTGTGCACAGTTAGCGACGGCGGCCACAGTTGCTTCTCCTGTGTTGAATCTGTTGCTTATGTGGTCATATACATATCAATAATAATATTGATATAATATAATAATATGTAATTTAATATTAATATAATAATTGTATATATTCCAAATATATTTAGAATATATAAAACAATCTGAGTGGGTCCATTCTGCATAACGAGTACTTTTATTTTTAATACTTTAAGTTCATTTTGATGCTGATACTTTTGTACCTTTACTCCAGTAAGTTTTGAATGCAGGACTTTTACTGTAGTGGAGTCATTTCACAGTGTGTATTAGTACTTGTACTGCAGTAACGGAGCTGAATACTTGTTGTACACCTACCTACTCCTCCGAAGGGCAGGGTGGGCAGGGTCATGTGGAGGATCCCGTCGTTGGAGCAGAATCCTCCACTGCTGCTGTTCTGCAGCACCGTGTTCACCACCTTCAGAGAGGAAGAAACGGGGTGAAACACTGGAGTCTCCAGCTGTGAAGAAGTGTTCCTGTCTTTGTTCTTACTGAGGACTCGTCAGAGAAGACGTAGAGGGCCAGAGGCTTCTCCTGCCGGCCGATGAAGTCGATGCTCTCCTCCAGGGTCTCCACGGTGATGATGGGCAGGATGGGGCCGAAGATCTCCTCCTTCATCAGAGCATCGTCTTCCTCCACGTCCACCACCACCGTGGGAGCTGACACACACACACACACACACACACACACACACACACACACACACGAGCACAAATATTCAGTATTTATATATATGTATATATGTAATGTTCTTTATTCTTTTCTCATATAAATATAAACATTTCTGATACTCTAATATGTTCTAACAGACTATAAATGACCCATTTTAAGCATTTTTTAGACATTTTAAAATTTGACCATTTTTGACAAAAATCAACATGACTATTATTTTGAAAGGGTCACTTTTGACATCCCATAATATGGTGTTTTTACTGTCGTTTCTGGCCATATGATGCTCTAATATGTTTCAACAGACAATAATTGACCCATTTAAAGCATTTTTTTAGGCATTTTAAAATGTGATCATTTTTGACAAAAATCGACATGCTATAGTATGACTTTTATTTTGAAAGGGTCACTTTTGGACATCCCATAATATGGTGTTTTTCTGTCGTTTCTGGCCATATGATGCTCTAATATGTTTCAACAGACTATAATCAACCCATTTCGAGAATTTTTAGACATTTTAAAATTCGACCATTAGTGACAAAAATCGACATGCTATAGTATGACTTTTATTTTGAAAGGGTCACTTTTGTCAAATTTACCAGAAAAAGTTTAATTTTTAAAGACAAATTTATGATAAAAAATTGTCAAACATACGAGAAAAAAGTGACACATTTATGAGAAAAAACGTCACAAATTTACGAGAAAAATTTACAAATTTACGAGAAAAAAGTGACAAATTAACCAGAAAAAGTGAGACGTTTACGGGCAAAAATTGTCAAATTTACAAGAAAAAAGTGACAAATTTAAAAACTAAATTAAAACTAAGCATTTTCCAAAAAATAAAAACTAACCAAAACTAGCTAAACTCACTCTAGAAACTCATTAAAACTAACTGAATTTGAAAACAAAAAATCGCAAAGAAATTAGAAAACTAAAACTAATGAAGAATCCAGAACTATTACAGCCTCAGTGTGAACCCACCCATGTACTGGTCCTCCTGGTGGCTCTCTCCTCCGATCACCACCTTCCCTCTGGAGCGTCCCAGTAGTTCGGTCAGGCGGGTCCAGTGTCGGGGGGACACGATGCGGGACAGGTCCGGACTGCTCTGAGGGTCCTGGCTGTAGAACTCCTCCAGGGTTTGGCGTAGCGCCGGCAGCAGAGCGTCCCGGGTGTCTGGAGAACACAGGACGTAGTCCGGAGCCACGCAGCTCTGGCCCAGGTTAAAGTATTTAGCCCAGACCAGACGGCGAGCCGCCGCCTTGATGTCGATCCGACCGAATATTATACACGGAGACTTCCCGCCCAGCTCCAACGTGACGGGGGTCAGGTGGAGGGAGGCGGCCTGCAGGACCACACGGGCCACAGCTTGAGAACCTGCAAATAGAGAGGAGGAAAAATAGAGTCAGGAGGATTCATCCCTTAGAGCAGGGGTCTCAACCTTTTTGAGTTGCGACCCCCAATTTAACATGCATGTTGTCCGCTACCCCCACTCATTGAACACAATCTCACATGGACAGTTCAGATCACCCAAAAAAGAAACAAAACTACCAGAAAAGACACAAAATGACCAAAAAAAGACACAAAATGACCAAAAAAAGAAACAAAATTACCAAAAAGACAGAAAATGACTAAAAAAAAGAAACAAAATGACCAAAAAAAGGAAACAAAATGACCAAAAAAGACACAAATTGACCACAAAATGATCAAAAAAGACACAAAACTACCAGAAAAGACACAAAATGACCAAAACAGACACAAAATTTTCAAAAAAGAAACAAAATTACCAAAGAGACAGAAAATGACTAAAAAAAAGAAACAAAATGACCAAAAAAAGGAAACAAAATGACCAAAAAAGACACAAATTGACCACAAAATGATCAAAAAAGACACAAAACTACCAGAAAAGACACAAAATGACCAAAACAGACACAAAATTATCAAAAAAGAAACAAAATTACCAAAAAGACAGAAAATGACTAAAAAAAAGAAACAAAATGACCAAAAAAAGGAAACAAAATGACCAAAAAAGACACAAATTGACCACAAAATGATCAAAAAAAAGACACAATATGACAAAAAAAAGACACAATATGACAAAAAAAGACATTAAGTGACCAAAAAGACTAAAACACATTAACACATGAACACTTTAACACAGTGGAGACAGAGCTGACTTCCTAAATGATTTGGCGACCCCCAGAAATCATCTCGCGACCCCAATTGGGGTCCCGACCCCAAGGTTGAGAATAGCTGCCTTAGAGCAGGGGTCTCAAACTGGCGGCCCGCGGGCCAATTGTGGCCCTCGTGACGATATTTTGTGGCCCCCACCTTGATATGAAAGTTTAATGTGAGTTTTATATGAATGGCACTTTACCGTGTTGTGTGTGGAAGGTCCCTTTATTGCTCCAGCTGGAGCTTTGTTTCACTTGTTTCTATGACGACGTTTAAGAAAACAATAATAATAATAATAGTAATTTTGTGTCTTTTTTTTTTAATAGTAATTTTGTGTCTTTTTTTAAAGTAATTTTGTGTCTTTTATTTTTAGTAATTTTGTATCTCTTTTAGTAAGTTTGTATCTTTTTAAGTAATTTTGTGTCTTTTTTGGTAATTTTGTGTCTTTTTTAGTAATTTTGTATCTTTTTTAGTAAGTTTGTATCTTTAAGTAATTTTGTGTCTTTTTTAGTAATTTTGTGTCTTTTTTAAATAATTTTGTGTCTTTTTTAGTAATTGTGTGTATTTTTTGGTAATTTTGTGTCTTTTTTTGTAATTTTGTATCTTTTTTAGTAAGTTTGTATCTTTTTAAGTAATTTTGTGTCTTTTTTAGTAATTTTGTGTCTTTTTTAAATAATTTTGTGTCTTTTTTAGTACTTTTGTGTATTTTTTGGTAATTTTGTGTCTTTTTTTTGTAATTTTGTATCTTTTTTAGTAATTTTGTGTCTTTTTTTTGTAATTTTGTATCTTTTTTAGTAATTTTGTGTCTTTTTTTGGTAATTTTTTTTTTTTTTTGGGTCATTGTGATACTGCCTCCAGCGGCCCCCAGGTAATTTGAGTCTGAGACCCCTGATCTAGGGGGTCCGAGGGCTTATTTTGACAGTCTTCTTGTAAATTCTGTGGTGGATTTAACACACTGTGCTCTTATTTTGAAAGCTGCATTGTTTAGCGACAGGAAGTACTAGTAGCTTTTTGTGACTAACACAACTTTAATTGTTAGCTAATGTTAGCTTGTGGCTAACAAACGGCATAATGCAGCAGTGTGTTTGGACCGTTTGGACCTCTGACGGCCCGGAAACAGGTTGGTAGGATTTAGTATTTAATAATTAGACGCTCACAGAAAGATGATGTGGGGACGGGACTGAGACAGACAGAGATATTCAGTGTGTGTGTGTGTGTGTGTGTGTGTGCCTCATGTCTCTAGGAGGACGGAGAGGTGGGCGGGGCTTAGACTGACTGACAGGTGACACTCTGCTGAGCAGAGACACAACACTAAAAAACTTTATATGATGAATAGTGTAGATAAACCTTCAGTAGGTTAAACGTTAGTGCAGCACATGAGACTCATGTCACCAGTCTAGTCATTAATGGAAACCCTTAGTTACTACGGCAACAAGGAGGAATGTTGGGAATGTTAGGTAGGAATGTTTGCTGCCTCTTGGCCTGGAAGAAGAGGTTCTTAATCTCAATGGGATATTTCCTGGGTCAACTAAGGTTAAATAAAAAGGTTGACAGTATCATGATATGCATTTTTTTTACTCATAAAAAAATAAATACCGGTATAATCGTGAACGATATGATACGGCACACCTCTAGTGCCAGGATATACATGATTCTAGAAACTTCTTTGGATCTGAGCATTGATTTATTGTGTTCTTTGTTCCAGACCGTGTTTCCTTGGTGAGAACACTGAGACACACAGAGATCTGAGGAGGCTTTCACCTGTGTCTTTTTTTGGGTCATTTTGTGTCTTTTTTAAATAATTTTGTGTCTTTTTTTTTGTAATTTTGTGTATTTTTTGGGTCATTTTGTGTCTTTTTTTTAGTAATTTTGTGTATTTTTGGGGTCATTTTGTGTCTTTTTTTTTGTAATTTTGTGTCTTTTTTAATAATTTTGTGTCTTTTTTTAGTAATTTTGTGTATTTTTTGGGTCATTTTGTGTCTTTTTTTGTACTTTTGCGTGGGTTTTTTGGTATTTTTTGTGTCTTTTTAAAAGAATTTGTGTTTTATTTGGTAATTCTATGTTTTTTTTTAGTAAGTTTTCTGTATTTTTTTGGTCGTTTTGTGTCTCTTTTGGGTCATTTTGTGTCTTTTTAATAATTGTGTGTCTATTTTAGTAATTTTGTGTCTTTTTAATAGTAATTTTGTGTCTTTTTTTAGTAATCTTGTGTATTTTTGGGGTAATTTTGTGTCTTTTTGTGGTAATTTTGCGGGGGTTTTGGGTAATTTTTGTGTCTTTTTTAATAAATTTGTGTCTTTTTAAAATAATTTGTGTCGGTTTAAAATAATTTGTGTCTTTTTTGGTAATTCTATCTTTTTTTTTGTAAGTTTTCTGTATTTTTGGGGTCATTTTGTGTCTCTTTTAGGTCATTTTGGGTCTTTTTAATAATTGTGTGTCTTTTTTTGTAACTTTGTGTATTTTTTAAATAATTTTGTGTCTTCTTTAATAAATTTGTGTCTTTTTAAAATAATGTGTGTCTTTTTTTGGTCATTTTGTGTCTTTTTGATAATTTTGTGTCTTTTTGGTGATTCTGTGTATTTTTTTAAAATAATTTGTCTTTATTTGGTAATTTTGTGTCTTTTTTAGTAATTTTGTGTCTTTTTTGGGTCATTTTGGGTCTTTTTAATAATTGTGTGTCTTTTTTTGTAACTTTGTGTCTTTTTTTTTAGTAATTGTGTGTATTTTTTAAATAACTTTGTGTCTTCTTTAATAAATTTGTGTCTTTTTAAAATAATGTGTGTCTTTTTTTGGTCATTTTGTGTCTTTTTAATAATTTTGTGTCTTTTTGGTGATTCTGTGTATTTTTTTAAATAATTTGTCTTTATTTGGTAATTTTGTGTCTTTTTTTAGTAATTTTGTGTCTTTTTTAGTCATTTTGTGTGTTTTTTGGGTCATTTTGTGTGTTTTTTTGGAATTTTGTGGCAACATTTTGTTCTTGTTACTAGTGTAAAACAAAGTGTGTTTCCTTGGTGTGAACACTGAGACACACAGAGATCTGAGGAGGCTTCACCTGTGTAGAAGATGTGGTCAAATCTGTTCTGGAGAAGCATTTTGGTCTCTTCTGCTCCACCACGAACCACCGCATAACAGTCCTGGAACAGAGACACAGAACATGTCCACATAAAGGACTCAGGCCTCGGATGGTTCAGCCTTCTGTTCTTTTACACATGAAATCATGTTCCCACAAGTGGAACATGTGACAGTGGAACAGAAGCTGTCCAACCTGATAATGACATCACTAAATCATGAAAAATCTCATAAACTTGAGGACAAAATTGACAATAGTTCTGTACTTCTGAGTGTATTCAAGTGTTTTTGATAGTTTCTGGAAATGAACCACACATCAAAATCTGTAGTGTTTTTTTTTCAGTGTTAATAATTCTGAGTTAGTGGGTGTTGATTTTGGAGTTGTTTTAACACTTAAACACAAGTGAATTACATGTTAACACCTGAGTTCGATTCACTTCAGCTGGAGTTGGTTTTCAGGTTTAATGACTTGTATGTTCGGCTAAAGACAGAATGTTTCATAAAACAACACAATGAATGTTAATTATCACATGAGTGAAAGGAAATAACATGATTTTAGGGTTAAAAAATACACTTTAATGTGTCAAAGTAACACAATGAATGTTAAAAATGAACACTCACAGTGAAAGGGAATAACACGATTTTAGCGTTGAAAATACACTTTAATGTGTCATAAAATAACACGATGTGTGTTAAAAATTAACACTAATTAACACACGATTTGGAGTTAAAAGTGCACTTATGTGGTGTCATAAAACAACACCAAGGGTGTCGAATATTTAACACTATTAAAGAGTTAAAATATTAACACTTTTCAAAGTGTAATTTTAACTCAGAGTCCGTGAGAACTATATAAACTCAGAAAAAGTGTTAAATTTAACACTCTGTGAGTTGAATTAATGCTCCAGGTTTTGCTGTGTACCCACAAATATTATAAAACAAACTTTGGACTAATGTCATGTGTCAGTAGAAGAAGAACAGCAGAAACAAGGTGCTGTGGTTACCTGAGACAGGTATCTGGGGACGAGCTCCGCCATCAGACTCTCTGTAGCAGCGCTGACCTCTGAAGGCTTCAGAACCACACAGTTCCCTGGTAGAACCAACAACATCCAGTCAGGACACACACCAGCTGGGCTTTAACATGGTTCTAAGGTGCTTTAACATGGTTCTAAGGTGGTTCTAAGGTGGTTTTAACATGGTTCTAAGGTGGTTCTAAGGTGGTTTTAACATGGTTCTAAGGTGGTTCTAAGGTGCTTTAACATGGTTCTAAGGTGCTTTTGACATGGTTCAAAGGTGGTTTTAACATGGTTCTAAGGTGGTTTTAACATGGTTCTAAGGTGGTTTTAACATGGTTCTAAGGTGGTTTTAACATGGTTCTAAGGTGCTTTAACATGGTTCTAAGGTGGTTTAACATGGTTCTAAGGTGGTTTTAACATGGTTCTAAGGTGGTTTTAACATGGTTCTAAGGTGGTTTTAACATGGTTCTAAGGTGGTTTTAACATGGTTCTAAGGTGGTTCTAAGGTGGTTTTAACATGGTTCTAAGGTGGTTCTAAGGTGCTTTAACATGCTTCTAAGGTGCTTTAACATGGTTCTAAGGTGGTTTAACATGGTTCTAAGGTGGTTTTAACATGGTTCTAAGGTGGTTTTAACATGGTTCTAAGGTGGTTTTAACATGGTTCTAAGGTGGTTTTAACATGGTTCTAAGGTGCTTTAACATGGTTCTAAGGTGGTTTTAACATGGTTCTAAGGTGGTTTCAACATGGTTCTAAGGTGCTTTAACACGGTTCTAAGGTGGTTTCAACATGGTTCTAAGGTGCTTTAACACGGTTCTAAGGTGGTTTCAACATGGTTCTAAGGTGCTTTAACACGGTTCTAAGGTGGTTTCAACATGGTTCTAAGGTGGTTTAACATGGTTCTAAGGTGGTTTAACATGGTTCTAAGGTGGTTTAACATGGTTCTAAGGTGCTTTAACATGGTTCTAAGGTGGTTTAACATGGTTCTAAGGTGGTTTTAACATGGTTCTAAGGTGGTTTTAACATGGTTCTAAGGTGGTTTTAACATGGTTCTAAGGTGGTTTTAACATGGTTCTAAGGTGGTTCTAAGGTGGTTTTAACATGGTTCTAAGGTGGTTCTAAGGTGCTTTAACATGCTTCTAAGGTGCTTTAACATGGTTCTAAGGTGCTTTAACATGGTTCTAAGGTGGTTTAACATGGTTCTAAGGTGGTTTTAACATGGTTCTAAGGTGGTTTTAACATGGTTCTAAGGTGGTTTTAACATGGTTCTAAGGTGCTTTAACATGGTTCTAAGGTGGTTTTAACATGGTTCTAAGGTGGTTTCAACATGGTTCTAAGGTGCTTTAAAACGGTTCTAAGGTGGTTTCAACATGGTTCTAAGGTGCTTTAACACGGTTCTAAGGTGGTTTCAACATGGTTCTAAGGTGGTTTAACATGGTTCTAAGGTGGTTTAACATGGTTCTAAGGTGGTTTAACATGGTTCTAAGGTGGTTTTAAGCCCAAACTGAACCAAACTGTTGGATAAAAGCAACATTTAGTGGAGACAGCCTGAAGACTACACTGTAAAAAAGGTGTTTAGTCTAAAAACCAGATCAAACAGTAAATCTAAAGGTCTAAAACCAGATCAAACAGTAAATCTAAAGGTCTAAAACCAGATCAAACAGTAAATCTAAAGGTCTAAAACCAGATCAAACAGTAAATCTAAAGGTCTAAAACCAGATCAAACAGTAAATCTAAAGGTCTAAAACCAGATCAAACAGTAAATCTAAAGGTCTAAAACCAGATCAAACAGTAAATCTAAAGGTCTAAAACCAGATCAAACAGTAAATCTAAAGGTCTAAAACCAGATCAAACAGTAAATCTGAGGGAAATGATCTTGCTGCATGTACAGATAATTTACCTTGACAAGATTTATTAAATTAAGATTATTACATTTAAGTCTTTTGTGTCTTTTTTGGTGATTTGATGTGTATTTGTGTCTTTTTGTGTCTTTTTTTGGTGATTTTACGTGTTTTTGTGTCTTTTTGTGTCTTTTTTTGGTCATTTTGTGTCTTTTTTGGTGTTTTTTTGTCTTTTTTGTGATTTTATGTCTTTTGTTTCTTTTTTGGTCATATTAAGTCTTTTTGTGTCTTTTTTAGTGTCTTTTTTTGGTCACAAAATGACCAAAATAGACAAAAGATGTATAAAGGAGATAAAGTAAAGCTGCCAGCAGTGATGAACTGGCCCGAGCAGAGTGACCTGATGATTATTTGGTTCTTACCAAGATAAAAAAAACTTTAGATTTAGAAGTGTTCATCATCATTCATTTATCTGGTTTTAAGAGTTAATTTATTATTTTAATTGTTCAACATGCTTATTTCTAGATTTAATAATCTTAATTTAATAAATCTTGTCAAGGTAAATTATCTGTCCATGCAGCAAGATCATTTCCCTCAGATTTACTGTTTGATCTGGTTTTAGACCTTTAGATTTACTGTTTGATCTGGTTTTAGACCTTTAGATTTACTGTTTGATCTGGTTTTAGACCTTTAGATTTACTGTTTGATCTGGTTTTAGACCTTTAGATTTACTGTTTGATCTGGTTTTAGACCTTTAGATTTACTGTTTGATCTGGTTTTAGACCTTTAGATTTACTGTTTGATCTGGTTTTAGACCTTTAGATTTACTGTTTGATCTGGTTTTAGACCTTTAGATTTACCTTTTGATCTGGTTTTAGACCTTTAGATTTACTGTTTGATCTGGTTTTAGACCTTTAGATTTACTGTTTGATCTGGTTTTAGACCTTTAGATTTACTGTTTGATCTGGTTTTAGACCTTTAGATTTACTGTTTGATCTGGTTTTAGACCTTTAGATTTACTGTTTGATCTGGTTTTAGACCTTTAGATTTACTGTTTGATCTGGTTTTAGACCTTTAGATTTACTGTTTGATCTGGTTTTTAGACCTTTAGATTTACTGTTTGATCTGGTTTTAGACCTTTAGATTTACTGTTTGATCTGGTTTTAGACCTTTAGATTTACTGTTTGATCTGGTTTTAGACCTTTAGATTTACTGTTTGATCTGGTTTTAGACCTTTAGATTTACTGTTTGATCTGGTTTTAGACCTTTAGATTTACTGTTTGATCTGGTTTTAGACCTTTAGATTTACTGTTTGATCTGGTTTTAGACTAAACACCTTTGTTACAGTGTAAGTAAACACGTGATGGAGTACACCATGTAAAGACGTTGTAATGTCCTGACAACACCTGAATGTTTCAACAAGTCTCATCAAGATAATGAATATGATAGACGAGTCACCTGCATAACGACATGATTCATCACACGAGAAGCTGCAGGTTCACATTCCACCACTGACATGTTGATGATCATATACAATGTAGCTGTGAGCAGTTGGTGCTGTTTGAAAATTATAATTCAGTTTGTTTTATTTGTAATGCACTTTACATTGAAGGAAATTTCAAGGTTAAAAGCATAACAGTCTAATTATAAAAAGGATAAAACAGCTAAAAACAGAAGAAAAAGTATCATATACACACTACAGGCCAAAAGTCTGGAAGCAAGAAAAAAAAAGAGTTTCATTGTTAAACTTTGCAACAAAATAAACCTGATTATTGTATAAAGAGTCTCTTATTAGAACACATGTTGACTCTAATTATCAGCTCTTTGGGTTTTTATTGCTTAGACTTTGTGTTTCCTTCTTTCCTTAATGTATAAATCTGAACTCTTGTTTCTTTTGTCAGAGATATGAACACAGTTGAGATTTATTGGCATTTTTGGATCCAAACTCTCAAAAGACAAAGAGATAAAGTGAATAATGTTCCTCTCCTGTCTCCTTGTCTCCTCTCCTGTCTCCTCTCTCATCTCCTCTCTCCTCCACTGTCTCCTTGTCTCCTCTCTCGTCGCCTTGTCTCCTCTCCTGTCTCCTTGTCTCCTCTCCTGTCTCCTGTCTCCTCTCCTGTCTCCTTGTCTCCTCTCCTGCCTCCTTGTCTCCTCCCCTTGTCTCCTCTCTCATCTCCTCTCCTGTCTCCTTGTCTCCTCTCCTTTCTCCTCCACTGTCTCCTTGTCTCCTCTCTCATCTCCTCTCCTTTCTCCTCGTCTCCTCTCTCGTCTCCTCTCCTTTCTCCTCATCTCCTCTCCTGTCTCCTCGTCTCCTTGTCTCCTCTCTCATCTCCTCTCCTGTCTCCTCTCCTGTCTCCTCTTCTCCTCTCCTGTCTCCTCTCCTGTCTCCTCTTCTCCTCTCCTGTCTCCTCTCCTGTCTCCTGTCTCCTCTCCTGTCTCCTTGTCTCCTCTCCTGCCTCCTTGTCTCCTCCCCTTGTCTCCTCTCTCATCTCCTCTCCTGTCTCCTTGTCTCCTCTCCTTTCTCCTCCACTGTCTCCTTGTCTCCTCTCTCATCTCCTCTCCTTTCTCCTCGTCTCCTCTCTCGTCTCCTCTCCTTTCTCCTCATCTCCTCTCCTGTCTCCTCGTCTCCTTGTCTCCTCTCTCATCTCCTCTCCTGTCTCCTCTCCTGTCTCCTCTTCTCCTCTCCTGTCTCCTCTCCTGTCTCCCTGTCTCCTCTCCTGTCTCCTTGTCTCCTTGTCTCCTCTCTCATCTCCTCTCCTGTCTCCTCTCCTGTCTCCTCTTCTCCTCTCCTGTCTCCTCTCCTGTCTCCTTGTCTCCTCTCCTTCCTGTTGAACTGAAGTTGTGACTCTTCCTAATCTCCTCCACCCTAAAACTAAGCCCTTCTTTTCTGTTGGTAACATTTATTCACCAATGGTCTGATAACATCAATGTTTACCTAAAGGTCAATGGAGGAAAATGGTTCAATTCAATAAAGGTAAAGTCTGATCATGTAGTAAACACATCCAGAAATAACCCTGACCAAAATAGACAAAAAATGTACAAAAGAGACAAAGTAAAGCTGCCAGCAGTGATGAACTGGCCCGAGCAGAGTGACCTGATGATTATTTGGTTCTTACCAAGATAAAAAAAACTTTAGATTTAGAAGTGTTAGATCATTTATCTGGTTTTAAGAGTTAATTTATTATTTTAAGTGTCCAACATGCTTATTTCTAGATTTAATAATCTTAATTTAATAAATCTTGTCAAGGTAAATTATCTGTCCATGCAGCAAGATCATTTCCCTCAGATTTACTGTTTGATCTGGTTTTAGACCTTTAGATTTACTGTTTGATCTGGTTTTAGACCTTTAGATTTACTGTTTGATCTGGTTTTAGACCTTTAGATTTACTGTTTGATCTGGTTTTAGACCTTTAGATTTACTGTTTGATCTGGTTTTAGACCTTTAGATTTACTGTTTGATCTGGTTTTAGACCTTTAGATTTACTGTTTGATCTGGTTTTAGACCTTTAGATTTACTGTTTGATCTGGTTTTTAGACTAAACACCTTTTTATCAGTGTGCTAAATGCCAAGTAAACACGTGATCACACTCTTTCACAGTGTTGTTGTTGTTGCTGTTGTTGTTTAAGTTGAACATGAGGAGATACTGAGTGGTGTAGTGTTTACACACTGCTCAAAAGAATAAAGGGAACACTTTAACAACACAATGTAACTCCAAGTCAGTCACACTTCTGTGAAATCAAACTGTCACTTAAGAAGCAACGCTGATTGACAATCAATGTCACATGCTGTTGTGCAGACGGAATAAACAACAGGTGGAAATTATAGACAATTAGCAAGACACTCCCAATGAAGGAGTGGTCCTGCATCAACGTTGGATCAGCCTCTAGTGGGTTTTTCCACTTTAATTTGGAGTGTGACTCCAAATCCAGACCTCCATGGGTTAATACAATATATTTCCATTGATCATTTTTGTGATTTTGTTGTCAGCCATTGGTGGACTCAGACTGTTTGATGGGCGAAAAAATAAAAAGGGCCCATTCTGCACAACATGGAGCCCCACCAGCAGCAACAAGCTCTGATGCTTCATGTATGATGAAATAATCCTCAACCTTGACTACAATTAGCATTAAGTTAAAGGAGATTCAGATCAAAGTAATTAATGATCTGGTATTGACAATTAAAGCCATCGAATCAAACCATCTAGGGGGGTTCAGGGGCCCCTCCGGGAGAAAATTTGTACATTTTTAAGTAAAATGCATCAATCTAATCCACTTTGAGAGCTAAATGAGAGCAAACACCTCACATAACATTTTTCACAGTTGGGTGATATTGTATTATAGAATCTTTATTGATATCCTACTGTGACATTTTTTTAAATCACTGCAGATCATTTTCTTCACTGGGATTCTTTTTCTCTCTCTATTCCAAGGGCACCTTATCGTGTTTTTTTAAACTTGGCATCTAATTGCGCTTTTCTATTACAGGTACATGCATCTAAGTATGAATCTGCTTTTTGCTTCGTTATCCATTGCTGATTTTAGTACGACTCGATGTAGCTGTTCGTCATAGCGACGCCACATGAAAGCAACGCCTCTTTTGCTTTCCCCGTTCGTCGGCTACCAAAGAGAGGCACCATGGCACCAGAAGGGCACTAAAAGGGCACTAATTAAGGCACATTATCAAGTTTTTTTGCTCTAGAGGGCACATAATCATAATGTTTTGTATGAAGGGGCACCCTAGAGGGCACCCAACCATTTTTCTGCATGTGTAAAGGGCAGCCAATAAGGCACTTCCTCTCGTTTTCACCACTTTAGAGGCACTTTAGAGGCACTTTAGAGGCACTTTAGCGCTTTTTCATCCACGGAGGCACGAGGGGGGACTCCCCCCTCTGAGTCCGCCACTGTTGAACAAAGTATTTAACAAGAATATTTCATTCATTCAGATCTAGGATGTGTTATTTTCAGTGTTCCCTGTGTTTATTGTTGTGAGCAGTGTATATGTAGTGGTGGTGTTGGTACCTGCAGCGATGGCTGCCACCAGCGGCAGCAGCAGGAGCTGCAGCGGGTAGTTCCACGGTCCGATGATCAACACAACTCCCAGCGGTTCCCTCCGCACAAAACAGTCATCGAACTTAGTGGCCTGAAGGTAGAAAAAGTTTAAAATGTATTAGACAGTACATCAGTATCAACTTGGTTTTACTTTCGAAATGCAATTTATTCAACACTTATTACACTGATTTATACAGGAAGTGAAGGCGTCCTACTCATCCTGAAGAGTTTTTCTGGGATTCATGAAAGATAAAAGTCCAGATATTTTAATTATAGATATGTAGTTCCCATTGAACAGTTGCTAACAGTCTTTCTCCTGACTGCCAAGGATTCAACTTCAAAGTTTTGTCTTTGGTTTTTTGTGGTGTTGGTCACACAAATCAACATGTACCTATACCAGCCTGGGAGCACAGTGAGAGTCATGTTTTTATATTTCTCCAGTGCTTTAACATGATACAGCCTGCACTTCTTGGGGAGAAGCTGGAGAAAACAGGGACGGACCTGCACCTCACCTGCTGGATCCTGGACTGAGTATGTGAGGACCTGGGACTGTGTCTCGGACATGCTTGTCTGCAGTACGGGGTCCCACAGGGAACGGTCCTGGCTCCCTTCCTCTTTACCTTCTACACTGCAGACTTCACCCACAACACAAACACCTGCAGAAGTTCTCTGATGACTCTGCCACCGTCGGCCTCAACACAGATGGAGACGACAGGGAGCACCCGCCCATAGAGACATTGAGATCTTATAAGTACCTGTACAATAAACTGGACTGGACACACAACACTACTGCATGAACACCAGCATCCTCTCACATTCGGGTTTACCAGCTGATGAAAATGTGTGGCGTGAAAACTTCCACATGGCCAAAGATGCTCTTATGGCTTTAAGTGATGCCGCCTGGCTGCATACAATCACATTCACACACTTTAGATCACCGTATCAGCAGATTTCCTACTGGAAACACTCGAATAAACGAGGAACCGTCACCATGGAAACGGAGCCTGAATTTACTGTGCAATATTCTCTGTGCAATGGTCCATATCCAACTGCTGACTCTGTCTACATTGTATACAGGAGCATCTCAATACATTAGAATATGATGAAAAGTGCATTTCCAGTAGTTCTTTCATCCCGGTCTCCCTGTCCTGTCCACCTCTTTGTTATATTATATGTATGTTACGTATATATGTTTGGACGGGTTGATAGCTAATTTCGTTGTCCTAGTACTTGTTACTCTGTGCAATGACAATAAAGGCGATTCTGATTCTGATTTCCATATTAAACATACTTTTTAAAATTGATCTTTTGTAATATTCAATTTTTTTTGAGACACTGAATTTTAGGTCTTCATTAAATGTAAGCCATAATCATTATAATTAGAAGAAATTAAATAAATAAAGACAGGAAATGTTTTTTATTCTGTGTGTAATGGATCTATATAATGTGTTATTTCCACTTTCTGAACTGAATTACTGACATAAATCAACTTTTCTATGATTTATGTTTAATTTATGTTAAATTTATTGAGATGCAACTGTATAATGTTCTTACATTTTATTTATTTTATTTTTTAAATTGTCAATACTTTTTATATTTCTACTTGTTTAAATTGTAAATTGTTAATACTTTTTAATATTGTTTACTTGTTTATTTGCTAATACCTTTCTTATATTTCTTGTTTATACACTTGTTGAATATTTATTGTTGTTTTGCCATCCACTTGCTGCTGTAAAACTGGAAATTTCCCCGTTGTGGGACGAATAAAGGAAATCTTAATCTTAATCTTAGAGAAATAGAAATATTTTGGTAATCCTAACTGACCAAAAACAAGAATAGTTTAGTCTGATTTAAGGTTATGTGTCTTTTTATAGAGTGTATGTAAACATCTGGCTTCAACTGTACATGAAACTCAGTTAAAACACAGTTGTAAATCTTTTTTTTTTTTTTTTAATTACCAGGTTTTTGCTGACGTACTCGGGCTGCATCCAGCTTTTGAGGTTGGAGATGGCGAAGTGCAGCTCATTAGTGACGATAACAACCTCGGACATGATGGCCTCAAACTTTGGCTGATTGGAGGAAGAGAGAGGAACGTTAGTTAGGGTTTAAACTTATCACATAAATATATAAGAAACTGGATCCTACAGACAAACATTCACCACTCAGTTCTACCTGAAAGGAAAAATAAATGAGTGAAAATACTTTTTAAAGAACATGTTGAGGAACTTTTACTGTCAGAAAGTTTTGTTTAATTTCACCAATCACCAGAACAGTCTGTTAGTGTCAGGCTGGTTTTAAATGTGTAGTTGTGTGTATGAATTAATGTGTGTGTTGGTGTGTGTTCATATATGAGGCGCCAAATGTTACATTTAATGCGCATTTTTTCCGCTGGTATAAATGAAATATTTGGCCCACTTTCTTCACATTTAGCAAATTTTCCACACATTTAAGACATCATCCTTAGCCGCTTATCTGAACTGGGGTCACAAGAAATGTACGTATTTCCTTAATATTTAGCTTTACATTTAGATTTTACAGTTAGATTTAACATTTAGCGTATAGATAACATTTAATATTCATCTTATATGTGATATGAATTTCTGTCTTAAATGTGTGAAAATTAGCTAAATATTTGATTTATATCAGCGAAAAAACTGAATGAAATTTTACATTTGCCACCCCGTGTGTGTGTGTGTGTGTGTGTGTGTGTGTGTTGCACCTTTGCCAGGTCTTTGTGCAGTGCATTTAAAATCTGTTGCTCGTTTTCTTCGACCAAGGACAGAAGTTTGGTCAGCTGAGTTAGACGGAACTGCTCCGGTACTGTGATTCCTGACCGGAAGGAAGACCGCAGTCTGTCCAGGACCACCACCTGGCTCTGGGGGTCCATCCTGTCCTGGACCTGGCTCTGGGGGTCCATCCTGTCCTGGACCTGGCTCTGGGGGTCCATCCTGTCCAGGACCTGGCTCTGGGGGTCCATCCTGTCCTGTCCGTCCACCACCTGGCTCTGGGGGTCCATCCTGTCCTGTCCGTCCACCACCTGGCTCTGAGGGTCCTTCCTGTCCAGGACCTGGCTCTGGGGGTCCATCCTGTCCTGTCCGTCCACCACCTGGCTCTGGGGGTCCATCCTGTCCTGTCCGTCCACCACCTGGCTCTGGGGGTCCATCCTGTCACTGGGAAGACAGAAACAACAATGAAAGGAGTGCTTCTGACACTAGTTGAATAATAAATGTTGTATATTGTTGCATATATGAAGTCTTCTGTTATACATTTCCCAGGATAATTGATGGATCACCTGTTGCAGCTGAAATTAATTTGACCTTTATAAACATAAGACCTTTTCAAAAAAAGTGTGACGTCAATACGATTTTATCCCGATACTTGAATCGCAATACGACTTTATCCCAATACGATTTTATCCCGATTCTTGAATCGCCATACTTCTTTATCCCGATACATGAATCGCGATACGACTTTATCCCGATACATGAATCGCGGTACGACTTTATCCCGATTCTTGAATCGCCACACGACTTTATCCCGATTCTTGAATCGCCACACGACTTTATCCCGATTCTTGAATCGCCACACGACTTTATCCCGATTCTTGAATCGCCAAACGACTTTATCCCGATTCTTGAATCGCCATACGACTTTATCCCGATTCTTGAATCGCCATACGACTTTATCCCGATTCTTGAATCGCCATACGATTTTATCCCGATTCTTGAATCGCCATACGACTTTATCCCGATACTTGAATCGCGATGCGATTTTATCCCGATACTAAGCTTACTTTTATCTGACAGCTTTAGTTACTTTTCAGGGGGTTTAACATTTAAAAAAATAGATAAATTTAAAGTGATTAGACTTCATTTTTTAAGCACATAGCATTATATTAAGTAGTTAAAATGAGCCTTACTTTAAGAAAACGTAAATGCTGCTGATATAAATGCATCAATAGTAATATTTAGAATATATAAAACGATCTGAGTGGGTCCATTCTGCACAATGAGTACTTTTACTTTTGATACTTTAAGTACATTTTGATGCTGATACTTTTGTACTTTTACTTCAGTAAAACCAAAATTTACCAAAGATGAGGTAAAATAACCAAAAAACAAAATTACCTTTAAAAAAAGCCATAAAAGTTCCAAAAAATACGTAAAAAGACACAAAATTACAGGCAAAAACTCACAAAATTTTCAAAAAAAGAAACGAAATTCCAAAAAATAATTCAAATGACCAAAATAAGACACAAAATTACCAAAAAATACAAAAAAATTACTTACAATTACCAAAAAAGAGACATTTTTAAAAAAAAGACACACAATTACCCAAAAATTATGTAGATTTAGAATATATAAAACATTCTGCATAACAAGTAGCCTACGTTTACTTTTTATACTCTAAGTACATTTTGATGCTGATACTTTTGTACTTTTACTTCAGTAAAACCAAAATTTACCAAGAATGACCAAAGACGAGGTAAAAAACCCGAAAAAAATAAACAAAATTACCTTAAAAAAAAGCTATAAAAGTACCAAAAAATCATGTAAAAAGATACATTTTCAAAAAAGAAACAAAGTTACAAAAATAATTAAAATGACCAAAAAAGACACAAAATTACAAAAAAAAAATCAAAATGACCAAAAAAGACACAAAATTACAAAAAAGATTTACAATTACCAAAGAAGCAACAACATTTAAAAAAGACACAAAATTACCAAAGATGTATATATATTTACAATATATAAAACAATCTGAGTGGGTCCATTCTGCATAAAAAGTACTTTTACTTTTGATACTTTAAGTACATATTGATGCTGATACTTTTGTACTTTTACTTCAGTAAGTTTTGAATGCAGGACTTTTACTGTAGTGGAGTTATTTCACAGTGTGTATTAGTACTTTTACTGCAGTAAAGGAGCTGGATACTTGTTCTGCCGGTAGCTGTGTGACAGAGATATGAAGACAAACAATCGGCAGGTGATGTTAGATAATATTTAGCAACATGTGGGTAAATAACGTTAGTGGAACAATAAATCTATTAGTTTAGTCTTCAGTGTGTCAACACGTGAAGCACCGCTGGTTTTATACAAACAGAGAAGAGAAACATGAACTTTACCTGTGAGAGTCCTGCAGCAGGTAATCACGTGGCGTGTTTCCGGGTGTTGTCCTTTCACTGACTACCGGTTCATGTCGGAGGAGGAGAGGAGGAGGAGGAGGAGGAGGAGGAGGAGAGGAGGAGGAGGAGGAGGAGAGGAGAAGAGGAGGAGGAGGTTTTGGTTGATCCTGAAAAACGAGCCGTCAAACTAGTCAGACGAGTCAGCTGAGACCTTCAGTCTGCTGTCTGTGATCCGGATCATCTGGCTCAGAGCCGGAGTTGTGTCCTTACTGGTTTCTGCACTAACTGGTTCCCAGTGTATTTTGCATTTTTTTGTGATTTTTGTGCGTTTTTATGTGTTTTTCTGTTTTTCGTTTTGTGTGTGTGTGTGTTTTGTGTTATTTTCTGCGTTTTTCTGTTTTTCTTTTTCTTTTTCTTTTTTTTGCGTGTTTTTTGTGTTATTTCTGTGGTTTTCTGTGTGGTTTTTTGTGTGCAATTTTTTGTGATTTTTGTGCGTTTTTATGTGTTTTTCTGTTTTTCGTTTGTGTGTGTGTGTGTGTGTGTGTGTGTGTGTGTGTGTGTGTGGGTGGTTTTTTGGTGTTATTTTCTGCGTTTTTCTTTTTCTTTTTTTGCGTGTTTTTTGTGTTATTTCTGTGGTTTTCTGTGTGTGTTTTTTTGTTGCAGTTTTTAGCGATTTTTGTGCGTTTTTGTTTTTTGTGTGTTTTTTTGTATTTTTTGTGTGATCTTTGTGTTTTTGTGTGCTTTTATGTGTTTTTTGTAATTGTATTGTGTTGTTGTTTTTTTATGTTTTTTGTGTGTGTTTTTTGTATTTTTTGTGTGATTTCTGTGTTTTTGTGTGCTTTTATGTTTTTTCTTCGAATTGTATTGTGTGTGTTTTTTAAATGTTTTTTGTGTGTTTTTTTGTGTTGAAAATGTTGATCCAGTAAGTGAAAATGAAAAATAATAATCGGGTCATATAATGTCTTAACTGGTTCCCAGTTTTGTTCTGCCTCAGTCAGCAGATTCGTCACATATTTAATGAACATTTAACTGACATGTGACATAATGTCCTGAGGAAAACCCTTGAGAACTATCAGTAGAACTATATAACAGTATTTGACTATATAATTTAAGTGAGTGTATATATATATATATATATAACAAGATAAAAACTAAATCTGAGGGAAATGACCTTGCAATCTTGAAATTTCAGTAGTTCAAGTCGACCAAATTGGTCTTTTGTAATATTAACATTTTTTGGAGACACTGAATTTTAGGTCTTCATTAAATGTAAGAAATAATCATTATAATTACAAGAAATTAGATAAATGAAGACATGAAATGTTTCATTCTGTGTGTAATGGATCCATATGTGTTATTTCACCTTTTTAAATTGAATTACTGACATAAATAAACGTTTCTATGATATTCTTGTTTATTGAGATGCACCTGTAGACAAAAAATCATTGAAAAGAGCTTCTGTAGCTTTAAAAAGCCCTCGATACTGAACAAAGCTGTACATATACATAAACCATTTGGTTTGTATGTAAATGTGAAGCGTTGTGGACTTTAATGCAGCAGTGACACCTTCAGCTGTTCCACACCAACTACCTGTGTGACAGCTCCCCCTGCTGCTAGCTCTGAGATATTACATGCATATTTATTTATTTACAAATATGTTCTTCTTTCCCACTTGCTGCCCAAATCTTCCTTTTTGTCGCACTACACACACTCAGTTTTCTTTTGCTTACAGAGGATCCATACAGCAGGAATTCTCATATTCATGTAGTTAAATTATCTTCATCCCTCAATGATTTTAAGTGAAGACTGAAAGCTGTTAAACCTGTTAAATCAAGACTCCGTAGAGTTTATTTTCCAGTCTAGTTTTCATTGGATCATTATCTCTTATTGCTCAAACACTCAAATACAATTATTTTACCTTTAAACACACCATGTTTTTAGTTCTGACTTATTATTTTTGATTGTTTTGTATATTTCTTGGGGAGGAGCTTTTTATAAGATCAAATAGGTTTTTTTTTAACCTCTGTCGCACTTACTGTTCTTGTTTCATTTTTGTTTTTTGTAATTGTCTTTTCTTATGGTACAAATAGGGTGAATTCGGGTAACGTGGGCCACTTTTTGCAATTTTGACTTTGTTATATTTTTTAAATTTAAAAATATGTTATGTAATTTCAGTCACATGACACCCATGGCAGACCAATAGTAAAGGTTTTGATGACTATATTTACTTTACAGTTTTTTACAACCGCTATGAGCCGTTTGTCAGAACCTTAAAAACTTTTTCAAAACTGTTAACACACATCACACCTGATACACACAATCCCCCAAACAGTTAATTTCATGGTCAAAATCACCCAGTGTAACTAAACACAGACACACACTTCCAAAATACAATAATACACTGAGACAGTTCACCAGATCTACCAAAACACAGAAACATTTAGTCAGTCACAGCACCGTGTCATAAAAAACACTGACAACTGATGGAAGAACACAAACTGAATCACTTTGCATGTGTCAAATCGCCTTTTTTCCTTTTTCTTTTACAATCAACAGATTATTGTATTGATCATACATGTAAATTAACCCTCTTGAGTCTCCAAAAGCTCCAAATCCAGACTTCTTCATCATCCAGACTAGAAAACAAAGCAGCGTGGAGCCCTACTGTACATTTACCTCTAAAGTTCTGGCTGTAAACTCCATGAGGCCAGTTTCAGTTTGATGATGATATACCAAGTAAAACTGGAGACAAGCTCAAATAGATTTAGTATCAAATGATAGAACTGGATGGAACCCTCTTATATGGTAGATTTGACACCTTTGGTCACATTTGACACATTTAACATTCTTTATTGAGCATGATAGTGTTTTGAAAGTAAAAAAAGATTAAAAATCACATTTTATGTTGGACTGAAGGACTAAAAAAGACACAAAATGACTTACAAAGACATGAAAAGACATGAAAATGATTCAAAAATGGACAAAATAGCCCAAGACTCAATGGAGACAATGTTTGTGATGATGTTCTTCATTTTTCATTTGTTGGTCATGAATTTTGTTCCTTTTTTTGTCCAACACTCAGTACAGAAAGTGAGCGATCCATGTCAGAGCAGCTTTACACAATGTTTATAAAGAAGAAGACAGTAAATGATTTGCAGTAAACACTTTACTGTATTAAATGAAAATGACTTACAGTAAAGAGGAAAACAATCAGCTGTCATTGATTACTGTATTGTCAAATAGACAAAAAGAAAAAGCAGCAGAAGCTGATCAATGTAATCTTCAATCCATTAGTTTTGAACATGAGGTTTTCTGTTTTGACAAACTGTGAAAGTTAAAAATTCACCAGTTAACATCTACTGTTTTGGTCTTGATTGAGCTTGTGTGTAAAAGGAGTTAAAACTAATTTTAAATGTGTAAAATGTGTGTATTTTGTGTCAAAAGAAGAAGAATTGTGTTAATTGTTTCGCCCACACAGGCTGATGTTGGTAACTGTGTGAAGAGTTTTGAAAAAGCGTTAAAAGTAATGAACAACGGGTCATAGCGGTTGGAAAAACTGTAAGAAACATGCAAAGTGATTCGGTTTGTGTTCTTCCATCAGTTGTCAGTGTTTTTTATGACACGGTGCTGTGACTGACTAAATGTTTCTGTTGAAGACAACGTGTGTCAGTGTTTTGGTAGATTTGGTGAACTGTGTTAGTGTATTATTGTATTTTGGAAGTGTGTGTCTGTGTTTAGTTACACTGGGTGATTTTGACCATGAAATTAACTGTTTGGGGAATTGTGTGTATCAGGTGTGATGTGCGTTAACAGTTTTGAAAAAGTTTTTAAGGTTCTGACAAACGGCTCATAGCGGTTGTAAAAAACTGTAAAAGGCCCAGTTTTTCACATGCAAGGCTGCAAGGAGCAAATAATCCAAAAGCTATGAATAACATTAATAATAGCCATCATTCATCAATATCTTCTTTGTCCTTAAGAAAGTTGAGGTCTATGTTCATGAAGTGTTCTTAAAAAAATCTGTTAAAAAATCTGTTAAAAAATCTTCACCGTGCCATGTTGGTGTCAGTGTTTTCAGCGTTACCTCTCCTTTATGTCCTGATAATTAACTTTTAACTTTGACTTTCTTCATCAAAATTTTGAACCCAAAAGAAACAAAGGAAAACATCAAATCTGATCTTGAAAATTATGTTTCAAAACACAGAATTTTAAATGTTGCAACTATGAATACAGGTTGCAAATATTACATATAACAGGTAAAATGAGGATAATATCTAGTTCTACATTTTATATAAAGTTTACTAATTTAACTCGTTTTAGAGGAGGAGAGTTGTTAAAATGAGGGCCGTGGAGCTTTTTGTGGAATTGTACTTCAGAATAGGTTTCACCAACAAGGAGATACTTCATCTTTTGGCACATCAACCAGCATCACATTGTCAGAAGTATCAGGACTCTGGGTGTCCTGGTGGCTCACACTGGTAGAACGTTACCATTAAGGCCCAGTCCTGCTGCGGTGGAGCTGGGTTCAAATCCAGCCTGAGCTCCCTTTGCTGCATGTCCTCCCCTCTGTCACCCCCTTTCTATCTGTCACTTTTAATAAAGCATGAAAAATACCAATAAAATCATCTTAAAAAAAGAAGTATCAGGACTTTAAAAAGATGCAAGACAATACATCTTCTCCGCAGAAAGAATCAGTCTCATAAATTTATGACTTTTGTTGTCTTCCTCAGTGTGGCCCTAAAACTCGGTCGTATAAAATACACATCCCATATAAATAAATATATACACAAAGTGTAACATTATGTTCCTTTATTGAATAAGGATAAATCAAAACAGGTAAACCATCAGCTCCTTTCAAAACTGAAGTCACAGTGACTCTTCAAGATAGAAAGCACAGAATCAAAGTATATTATACAACACAAGGATAAATACACATTCAAAGGCCTGAATATAATAATATAATAATATATAATACACCCTGCATGTCTGCACACTGAAATAAATGTAGGACAAATCCATACACATGGAATGAACAGAGGAATGATGCAGTAGCCTCCCTGCAAGCTTCTATACACACAGTATACAGCACAATCATCATAAGAGGACAAATCAATTAAAAAAATAAAAAAAAACACAAATTCCTCTGCCACTGCAGGACATATTTAACTTAAATTTAAAGCATGCATATTAACTAAAATAATTTAACACATATTGGTCCCTCACCATCCGACCACTGTCGTCACCAGGTGAAACCTGTCCTGGATCAGTGCGCGCTCGCGGCTCCCTCAGGTAGACCCCGCCACCGATCACAGATTCACTGATTCACCATGGCGAGTAGAGCGGCTTACTTTACCCCGTCGGAGGGAGAAATCCTGATGGAGGCATACGAGGAGCTGAAAGACATTATTAAAAAGAAATGAGAAAACACGTGGCAAAGTACTGCTGAGCGCCTGAATGTGTAAGTAAACACAACTACACACTGAAACATCACAATTACAATCCAGATAGTTCATTCACATCTCCAAAAACGCAGTTGTACTCTGATTATGAATGAGTTGAATTTTTAATTTAAATGGACTGCAGATATGACTGAAATTGTGTAAATATAACTCCACCAGACTGTATTATTCTTTGATAAATAGACGAGCTAATAAAAGTAATAACTTTAATTTATATAGCGCCTTTCAAAGGACCCACGGTCACTTACTGACTTCATTGGATTTCCTTTTGGAATAGATACATTTTCTCTTGTCTTATATTTAGGGTGTATGTGTCCAGGGCCAGGGAAGGACACTAATAAATTATTCTGTAGTCATTTCATTTTACTTTATATATTTGATCAAGTGTATTAAATATAAATGCGTCCTTGATTTTTCAAATCAAATCAAATCAAAATTGATTTGATTTGATTTTGAGGCAGTTGTTAAAGTTACTTTAATATAAAATGTTTGAGATAGAATCTTCTTATTTTGATCACATTAAATATAATCTTCATGTGTCTGTAATTCTAAATCAAGAGAATTTTGAATGAATCCAACACAATAGAATTAGTCCGTTTTTAATTGACAGGCTGTTAAGTTATTATTAACTCAGCTTGTAATGTAGTTAGATTGAATTAATAATATTGCATCCAATCTGTTGCCTCAATTTTATTGAGTAGCTATTGTTTATCTTTTTTACAGATGAAGACACATACACCCTAAATATAAGACAAGAGAAAATGTATCTATTCCAAAAGGAAATCCAATGAAGTCAGTAAGTGACCGTGGGTCCTTTGAAAGGCGCTATATAAATTAAAGTTATTACTTTTATTAGCTCGTCTATTTATCAAAGAATAATACAGTCTGGTGGAGTTATATTTACACAATTTCAGTCATATCTGCAGTCCATTTCAATAAAAAATTCAACTCATTCATAATCAGAGTACAACTGCGTTTTTGGAGATGTGAATGAACTATCTGGATTGTAATTGTGATGTTTCAGTGTGTAGTTGTGTTTACTTACACATTCAGGCGCTCAGCAGTACTTTGCCACGTGTTTTCTCATTTCTTTTTAATAATGTCTTTCAGCTCCTCGTATGCCTCCATCAGGATTTCTCCCTCCGACGGGGTAAAGTAAGCCGCTCTACTCGCCATGGTGAATCAGTGAATCTGTGATCGGTGGCGGGGTCTACCTGAGGGAGCCGCGAGCGCGCACTGATCCAGGACAGGTTTCACCTGGCTTGATGAATCCGTGTCTGTTCATCCTGGATTGGGCTTTGTGCAACCAACTGAGCCTGGACGCTCTTGTTCTGGATTCTTTGAGTCCGGCTCAGTCACTGATCCTGGAGGTCTTAATCCTAGTTTTGTGCAGCGGGCCCCTGGTGAACTGTCTCAGTGTATTATTGTATTTAGAAGTGTGTGTCTGTGTTTAGTTACACTGTGTGACATGAAATTAACTGTTTGGGGAATTGTGTGTTTCAGGTGTGATGTGTGTTAACAGTTTTGAAAAAGTTTTTAAGGTTCTGACAAACAGGTCATAGCGGTTGTAAAAAACTGTAAATCAAGACTATTATATACATATTATATATATGCAGATATGACTGAAATTGTGTAAATATAACTCCACCAGACTGTATTATTCTTTGATAAATAGATGAGCTAATAAAAGTAATAACTTTAATTTATATAGCGCCTTTCAAAGGACCCACGGTCACTTACTGACTTCATTGGATTTCCTTTTGGAATAGATACATTTTCTCTTGTCTTATATTTAGGGTGTATGTGTCTTCATCTGTAAGAAAAGATAAACAATAGCTACTCAATAAAATTGAGGCAACAGATTGCAGATCGCAATATTATTAATTCAATCTATAATATATATATAATATATATATATATATATATATATATATATATATATATATATATATATATATATAATATATATATTATATATAGTTTCTCTTCCTGTCTAGTTTTCATTGGATCATTATCTTATACATGCTCATACAAGCAAACACTCAAATACAATTATTTTACCTTTATACACACCATGTTTTTAGTTCTGACTTTTGTGTGTGTGTGTGTGTGTGTGTGTGTGTGTGTGTGCTATAAAATGACACTCTTGGGGAGGAGCTTTTTATAAGCTTTATATAAGCTTTTTATAAGTGAGATGAGTTTTCTATAAAGGAAGCTCCACCTCTCCTTATTCACACAGAGACCGACAGCAGACAGCTCCAGACTAACAGGTCAGCTTTCTTCTTCTCTCATTATCCTTTTTGTTGTGATGCTATTCCAGATGATTCATGAAGCATTTAGAGTTTCTTTGTCAAGTCAAGTCAAAGTTTATTAATAGACATTAAAATACTAAAAACAATAAAATAGTGATAAAAACTCAATCTAAAAACAGAGTTAGAGTTAAAAAAGCCATGTATTCTTGGCTGTCTGAGACTGAACACCAAGGAGAATAAATAGGTTTTTAATAATGTTTTAATAATGTTTTAATAATGTTTTAATAATGTTTAATAATGTTTTAATAATGTTTAATAATGTTTAATAATGTTTAATAATGTTTTAATAATGTTTAATAATGTTTTAATAATGTTTAATAATGTTTAATAATGTTTAATAATGTTTTAATAATGTTTTAATAATGTTTAATAATGCTTTGTGAGTCTTCTTTGTGTTTCTGTCCCTCCATGAAGGGACAATAAACAAGGAAACGCTGTATAAACAAACGTAAACAGGAAGTTTCTACTAAATAGACTGTAATGATACTAACTGTTTAGATGAACTTATACTATGTAAAATGTGAATCAAATAGAATGGGATCATTTTTTTGTGATCCATTTGAATATAGATTTATTTAAAAACTGTACAAAGACATCATATTTTACCTGTTACCTTATCAACTTCATGGATTGAGGAAAAAGATATGCTAATGTTAAATCTGATTCCAGCTACACAGGACCAACACAAGATGGGAAACTAGTGGGATGCTAAAAAATAAAAAATAAAAAAGCATATCATGGAGCTTCACTACAGTTTTTTCCAACCGCTATGACCCGTTGTTCGATACTTTTACCGCTTTTTCTAAACTCTTCACTCAGTTACCAACATCAGCCTGTGTGGGCGATACAATTAACACAATTCTTCTTCTTCTGACACAAAATACACACATTTTATATGTTTAAAATTAGTTTTAACTCCTTTTACACACAAGCTCAATCAAGACCAAAACACTAGATGTTAACTGGTGAATTTTTAACTTTCACAGTTTGTCAAAACAGAAAACCTCATGTTCAAAACTAATGGATTGAAGATTACATTGATCTGCTTCTGCTGCTTTTTCTTTTTGTCTATTTGACAATACAGTAATCAATGACAGCTAAATGCTGATTTTTTTCTACTGTAAGTCATTTTCATTTGCAATACAGTAAAGTGTTTATCCTGTCATTTACTGTCTTCTTCTTTATAAACATTGTGTAAAGCTGCTCTGACATGGATCGCTCACTTTCTCTACTGAGTGTTGGACAAAAAAAGGAACAAAATTCATGGCCAACAAATGAAAAATGAAGAACATCATCACAAACATTGATTTACATGTATGATTAATACAATAATCTGTTGATTGTAAAAGAAAAAGGAACAAAAAGTAGATTTGACTCATGCAAAGTGAAAATTAACTGTTTGGGGAATTGTGTGTTTCAGGTGTGATGTGTGTTAACAGTTTTGAAAAAGTTTCAAAGGTTCTGACAAACTCATAGCGTTTGTAAAAAACTGTAAATCAAGACTATTATATATATAATATATATATTATATATAGTTTCTCTTCCTGTCTAGTTTTCATTGGATCATTATCTTATACATGCTCATACAAGCAAACACTCAAATACAATTATTTTACCTTTATACACACCATGTTTTTAGTTCTGACTTTTTTGTGTGTGTGTGTGTGTGCTATAAAATGACACTTGTGTTTTGTATATATCTTGGGGAGGAGCTTTTTATAAGCCCAAATATGGTTTTTAACCTCTCTTCCCTAATTTTATTTCCCCTTAGAGAAACAGAGTTTTCTATAAAGGAAGCTCCACCTCTCCTTATTCACACAGAGATCAGACAGCAGACAGCTCCAGACTAACAGGTCAGCTTTCTTCTTCTCTCATTATACTTTTTGTTGTGATGCTATTCCAGATGATTCATGAAGCATTTAAAGTTTCTTTGTCAAGTCAAAGTTTATTCATAGACATTAAAATACTAAAAACAATAAAATCGTGATAAAAACTCAATCTAGAAACAGAGTTAGAGTTAAAAAAGCCATGTATTCTTGGCTGTCTGAGACTGAACACCAAGGAGAATAAATAGGTTTTTAATAATGTTTTAATAATGTTTTAATAATGTTTAATAATGTTTAATAATGTTTAAATAATGTTGAATAATGTTTAAATAATGTTTTAATAATGTTTTAATAATGTTTAATACTGTTTTAATAATGTTTAATAATGTTTAATAATGTTTAATAATGTTTAAATAATGTTTTAATAATGTTTTAATAATGTTTAATACTGTTTTAATAATGTTTTAATAATGTTTAATAATGTTTAATAATGTTTAATAATGCCTTGTGAGTCTTCTTTGTGTTTCTGTCCCTCCATGAAGGGACAGTAAACAAGGAAACGCTGTATAAACAAACGTAAACAGGAAGTTTCTACTAAATAGACTGTAATGATACTAACTGTTTAGATGAACTTATACTATGTAAAATGTGAATCAAATAGAATGGGATTGAGAGTATTGATCCTGTCAGTTGTCTAGTATTCTACTGATGTAATTGTGAGTTGATATGGAAATATTCACTGAAAGCTTTAGGAATGGAATTTGGACTATACATATACTCATAGATAACATAATGTGTGCTCAAATAACATAAATGATGTTGTTTATTAAAGTTAATATAATATTCAGTACTGAGCAAAAGTCTGAGGCAGGTGTGAAGAAATGCCTCAAAGAATTGATGCTGGTTTGAAGACAGAAGGTGGTCTCACTAAATATTGATTTGACTTTGCATTTTGTTAACTGATAAATATAATTGACATTTCTAGTTTTGAAAGCATTCTTATTTCACACCTGCCTAAAACTTTCCTCACAGAACTGTACATAATGAAAAACTTGTTTTAAAAAACTTGTTTAGCATTACATTTAAACAGTATTTAATTGACTATATGTCAAAAATGATTTAGCATTTGCATCATTTTAGACAGCATCCCAATTCATAGTAAAACCTGTTTTAATGTTCAATGTTTAGTGTTTGCTGTATAAATATTTTGAGTCATCATAAACTTAAGGTGTTAATAAGTTATACATCAAAACAAAATATATTCAAGTAAAAAAAATCATAAGTTGCATCTGTAGTTGAATTGAAAGTGTACATAATGGGTGAATAAGGCAAAAAATAACTTTTTTTCTGTGTCTACACAGGACGATGAAGCTGTCCGGAGGAGTCATGAGGGCCTGTGTGGTTCTGATCTTTGCTCTGACTTCTGTCTCCGTCGGACAGAGAATGCCCGATGAACCGACAACGCCCGTTGAACAGAGAACGGGCGTTGAACAGACATCGGGCGTTGAACAGAGAACGGGCGTTGAACAGACAACGGGCGTTGAACAGAGAACGGGCGTTGAACAGAGAACGGGCGTTGAACAGACAACGGGCGTTGAACAGAGAACGGGCGTTGAACAGAGAACGGGCGTTGAACAGACAACGGGCGTTGAACAGAGAACGGGCGTTGAACAGAGAACGGGCGTTGAACAGACATCGGGTGTTGAACAGAGAACGGGCGTTGAACAGACATCGGGTGTTGAACAGAGAACGGGCGTTGAACAGAGAACGGGCGTTGAACAGACATCGGGTGTTGAACAGAGAACGGGCGTTGAACAGACATCGGGTGTTGAACAGAGAACGGGCGTTGAACAGACAATGGGCGTTGTCTGTTCATCGGGCGTTGAACAGACATCGGGCGTTGAACAGACATCGGGCGTTGAACAGACAATGGGCGTTGTCTGTTCAACGGGCGTTCTCTGTTCAACGCCCGATGTCTGTCGGGCGTTGAACAGACAACGGGCGTTGAACAGAGAACGCCCGTTGAACCGAGAAGGCTCGATTCAATCAATGATTTGGTGGAAGTACTCAACGACCCATCTGTGCCCGAGCACAGTGTTGTGCTGCTCTACTGGTTTGCTGGTACCGTTGACATGGACAACAACAATAACATATGGCTGTCCTTTGACCCAGAGAGACATTACGGCTCACATTATTATGGCAACCGTGAGAATCTGTTGGACCCACCGCCTACGGGACACCGACACTACACTATTGGCAACCTCAATATAAATAATAATGGAAGGCAACTTCCAGGTTATCTTGTTGATCATCAAGGACTGTCTGTTGTCCAACCCCCAAGGAGGGCTAATGTGGGAAGAAACAGGGCCAGGATCATATTCAGCACCCCCGACTGGAACTTGATCAGATATTGGCAGCAAATGTTGGTAGAAGAAGTGTATTTCACACAGCATTATATCTTGACTGAAAATAGTAGCACAGCTTATGATCCACGTCATACCTATCAGATCACTCCCAACCTCCTGAGGCAGATCAGAGAGTTTTCTGTTGCAAATAACCGAGAAGCACTGAGGAGTCTCAGAGATCGCTATCGCAGTAACGCTAATGTTTCCCAGATCAGACACACACCGGACAACCCTGCTGGCCTTAGACTGCTGTGGTTAATTCTCCAGGAACTTCACCAGGCACTGTACCATCGTTGTGCTGCATAAATAAAGCAGCTGAGTGAATAATCTCCAGTCTGTTACACTGCTAGTGTGTCTGTATTAGCAAACAGGAGAGCATTTCATTCCTCTTTGTATTCTTCATGTAGTATTTAGAGCTGTGTTTATTAAACAATAATGGATTCATCAGTTTACCCCATGTCAGTGTCTTTATTTTAGGAAACTGGACAAAATAAATGTGCAAAATAATGAAGACAACTTTAACTATTTCTTCTTCTTATCGTTTTTTACTCTTGTTGACCTGCCATTTTGTAATGTAATATTAATATTAAATGTCTTAAAAAAGCGGCCTTTTTAACCATTTCGTACCATAATTTTTTCTAAAAAGGAATTAAAATCTCACCTTTACAGATGGTCAAATGAAATCAAACTGTCCCTGAATGTGTCGTATCACTAAAATGATTTCCAATTTACTTGATTCATGTTAAAGCATTGGCACATTTAATTTAATTAAAATGAAAAGAAAAATGAAATAAATAAATAAATAAATAACTACATAAATATGACGGACATTTCACTGTAATGTATTTTATTGAACTTAACAAAAGAAGACAACATGTCAGCACTGAAACGTGCTTTAACTCTCTGGAGTCTTGGACTATTTTGTCCATTTTTGAATCCTTTTCATGTCTTTTCATGTCTTTTTTGTGTCTTTTATTGTGTCTTTATTTTGTCATTTTGTCTCTTTTTTTGTCATTTTGTGTCTTTTATTGTCATTTTGTGTCTTTTTGTGTTTTTTTTGGTCATTTTTGTGTCTTTTTGTAGCCTGGCTAACACCAGACCAAATCTCATTGGAGATTAGGTCTGGACACCTGCTGTTTATTTCTCCGTAGAGGAGGTGTGGTTTACGATCCTCCGGAGCCGTTTATTGGACGCTTAGAATGTCTATCAAAGCGTCTGTAGGTAGCTCTTAGCCAATCAGATCAGTTATACCAGATGACGTAGTAGAGCAACAGAGATGGATGTTTGTTGTGTGTGTGTCTGTGAGAGAGTGTTGCTGCTGCTTTGCTTCTCCAGTTCTCGCTTTCTGCAAGATTATTTATTTTCACGCTTTATTCCCCCTCATGTCATTCAGCCACACATCCACTGATTTTATGGGCAATAAACAAGCTGCTGCGGGTCTCTGGGGGCTCCGCTGTCCGCGGTAGCGGGGCTATTAGCCGCTAGCGACGCTAATAGCCGCTAGCGACGCTATTAGCCGCTAGCGACGCTATTAGCCGCTAGCGACGCTATTAGCCGCTAGCGACGCTATTAGCCGCTAGCCATAATGGGTGTGTATTGCACGGAATAAGACATCATCGCCAGAGTGTAGAGGGAGAGAAAAAACTGTCAAAAAATAAATTTGAAAACTGCGCTCCAGGCCGCAAATTCCACTCTACAGAAATAATTTATACATAGAAACGTAGGAAAATTAGTCTTCTCACCCACAATCCTCTGGTAAAGCTGTCAGAGTTATAGTTTGGGCGTAGGACGCACAGATGATCCACCAACACCACCAACAGCCTCATTGGCTCCCATATTAAAAACGCAGGAAGATTTCGGAAAAAGGGAGATGGAACAGTTTTTTTAGATCGCTCTAACAAAGCTATTTTTTCATTTTTCTTAAAAAAAACCCATATATAGACATTCAGGAAGAACTCAGGACGCTCAAAGTGAAGTCGGATCAATGATAGGTATTATGGTTTTGCAAAAAATGCTTTCTGTTCGAGGCCAGAAATTCCAGTCTGTCCACCTCTGTTACAGAACCTTGGCAGTTGGTGGCAGTTAATTCAGTTGATTGATCTGATTGCCTTTGATCTTTGCTGTGATAACAGTTACAGATACACACACACACACACACACATGCGCGTAAGCACGCACACTCCTCAAGATACACATGCTTCAAACACACACTCTCTGCAAAAAAAAGTAAAAATAATGTTACTACACTTGGTCAAGGTGGGTTTTTTTTTACCATTGCTGAAAAAGGGTTGATGCATTAAATTGGACATGGAAACTTGTGGAAAAGCCACCGTAAGCTCATTTTAAGAAGGTTTACTGAGGTCACAAATCAAGTCAGAAGTAGATTCACTTTCCTATTGACAGACTTCTTCCTGCAGCCAGTGAGTCAGGTTGCCGTCAGTTCCAGTAAACGGGGCAGTTTATCACTTATAAAAACAGTAAATAAATCCCTCTTTTGCAGGAAATCTGTGAGCAGCACAACACCTCGTCACGTACACACTCCTCATCCATGGAAACTACATGAAGGAAAGTTTTTTTAACCGTTTATTTTTGGGGCGTGGAGCTAAATTTGGTCACAGCAGCACATGTTAACAAGCTCTTCCTGCTCCTTTACCTGCTGACAGTCTTATAAGTTTAACTTTATGGAGTTTTGGGTTATTTTGTCCATGTCTGACTCCTTCCATCCTGCCTGTATTCACCACTTAAACATGTTTAAATACCATGTTGGTTTATATTTTTTCTCCTATATGACCTGATAATAATAATTGATGTTTTATTCTGACTTACTGGATCAACATTTAGAACCAAAAAGAAACAAAGAAAAACCAACATAAATGTGATCTAGTGATTGTGTGTGATCCTGTCATCAACTCTGGTTTTTATTCTAGTGGGACTAGTGGGTCATTTTATGTATTTTTTAGTCATGTTGTTTCTTCTTTGTCATTTTGTGTCTTTTTTTAAAATAATGTTGTGTCTTTTTTTGGGTCATTTTGTGTCTTTGTTTAAGTAATTTTGTGTCTTTTTTTTGGTCATTTTGTGCCTTTTTTGGTCATTTTGTGTCTTTTTTGGTCCTTTTGTGTCTTTTTGTGTCTTTTTTGTGTCTTTTGTTGTGTCTTTTTTAGTTATTTTGTGTCTTTTTTGGTCCTTTTGTGTCTTTTTGTGTCTTTTGTTGTGTCTTTTTTAGTTATTTTGTGTCTTTTTTTCGTCATTTTGTGTCTTTTTTTGGGCATTTTGTGTCTTTTTGTGTCATTTTGTGTCTGTTTTTTGTCATGTTGTGTCTTTGTAAGTCATTTTGTGTCTTTTTTGGTCCTTTTGTGTCTTTTTTAGTTATTTTGTGTCTTTTTTTGCTCATTTTGTGTCTTTTTTAGTCCTTTAGTCCAACATTAAATGTGAGTCTTTTTTTCTACTTTTCAAAACACTATCATGCTCAATAAAGAATTTTAAATGTGTCAAATGTGAGCAAAGGTGTCAAATCTACCATATAAGAGGGTTCCATCCAGTTCTATCATTTGATACTAAATCTATTTGAGCTTGTCTCCAGTTTTACTTGGTATATCATCATCAAACTGAAACTGGCCTCATGGAGTTTACAGCCAGAACTTTAGAGGTAAATGTACAGTAGGGCTCCACGCTGCTTTGTTTTCTAGTCTGATGGAGGCAACAAGTCTTCTGGAGACTCCACAGGGTTAAAAATGCTGCACATTGAAACATTTCCACCTCTGTTTCCTCTGATTCTGTCTCCTGTGAGCTGAAAGTGGATGATGATAGTGAGCCTTTTGAATCAGGGAAGACAGGGCGCTTCACACAGATTTTTTTTAATGCATTACATCATTTCAAGTGTGTAAAAAAAGGGATTTTTGGATGCAGGATGGGTGGTGAGAGAGAGAAGATGAAGGGAAGGAGGGCGAGGTGGTTTCCAGGGAACACTGCCTCCTTATGCCTGCAGCACAGACGGGCTTCTCATGTCCTGCTGCAGGACGGAGAGAGAGAGCCAGACTCCCAGCAGCCCCAGGGGGCCGCCTGGCAGCCAGCAGCGGCGCTCCGAGGCTGGGAAAAGGCTCGACGGAAGCGAAGGGAACTGTGAGATTATGGAGATGTTATGAAATATGTACAGGTTGTAAAATTGCTTTTAATACACTGTTACAACATGTCTAAAATACACATAGGTCCCTGTACACCAGGGGTCTCAAACTCGTGACGATATTTTGTGGCCCCCACCTTGATATGAAAGTTTAATGTGAGTTTTATATGAATGGCACTTTACCGTGTTGTGTGTGGAAGGTCCCTTTAATTACTGTTTTTTGGTAATTTTGTGTCTTTTTTAAATAACTTTGTGTCTTTTTTTGGTAATTTTGTGTCTTTTTTATTTTATTTTGTGTCTTGTTTTGGTAATTTTGTGTCTTTGTAAAAATAATTTTGTGTCTTTTTTTGGTAATTTTGTGTCTTTTTTTGGTAATTTTGTGTCTTTTTTAATAATTTTGTGTATTTTTTTGGTCATGTTGTCTCTGTTTTTGGTCATTTTGTATCTTTTTTAAGTAATATAGTTTGTTTCTGGCATTTTTTGTCTTTTTTGGTAATTTTGTGTCTTTTTTTAATAATTCTGTGTCTTTTTTTGTCATTTTGTGTCTTTTTTGGTCATTTTGTGTCTTTTTTTGGTCATTTTGATACTGTCTCCAGCGGCCCCCAGCTAATTTGAGTTTGAGACCCCTGATGTACACTGTTCCCACACTGCAAAAAACCTGAAGCCTACTAAGTATTTTCTTCTTATATCTAGCAATAGTATCTTAATTACACCAGATAACATGGGTGACGGTTGAAAAGTGCCACGAGCGAACGTAGCGGACGCCTGTGTGCACGCTCGTCTCAATGTTCAAATAATGATTTACTTTATGATGACGAATTTTGAGTTTAACAGCTGCTTCGCTTCATAATTAAAGCAGTTCATGTATCACCAAGAGAGACCGATGAGACAGTTTAGGCTATTTCAAGTCTACATGTGCACACGTTAAGGCGTCTGAAGCGTTGGCTTTAGGACAATAACACACACGCGTTAACACCTATAACGCGTGTACGCCTATAAGGAACAAACTGAGGAAGAGGCTGTGCACATTTACGCACGAGGTCCACTGGATCATCAGGACCTGACAGTTATTAATTTTCTATGTTCTGCAGCATATATACACTGTTCAGCTGTTACACACAGTCTCAGGTTCATACGGGATTGTTTATAAGAAAGCAGAACTTATAGATAAACTCCAAGCCCCAACAGAGCTGTCAGGATATTTCTATTATTTTCAGGCCCATTTTTATTTTCTTGATAACGAAATCTCTCTCTCTCTCTCTCTCTCTGAGTGCGTGCTGAGAGTGGCTGGGTGAGTGTGTCGGAGAGCGATTGTAGCGTGTGTAAGTTTTTCAAACTCTTTTTGCTTGTTTTTCCTCCACTGGGAGTTTTTTTATGTGTTTGTGCATCACTTCTCTTTCATTGAATCTGTTGCTGTGGTGTTTTTGAGCCGTTGTTTGTTTGTTTGTTTGTTTGTTTGTTTGTGTGGCGGCTGTTGCCGCAGCCATGCCCGGCATGACTGTGCGTGGAGTCTCCGGTTTGGAGAAGTTGACTCGCCGGCACGCAGTCAAAATTTCTCCGGCTGCTGGTGTTTCAGTGGAGGAGTGTAGTTTGGCTGTGGGAGCTGTTGTTCAAATCAAATCAAATCAAATCAATTTTATTTATATAGCCCAAAATCACAAATCACAGATTTGCCTCAAAGGGCTTCACAGACTGTACATGGTACGACATCCTCTGTCCTTAGACCCTCACATCGGCCAGGGAAAAACTCCTCAAAAAACACTTTTAGCAGGGGAAAAAGAAGAAGAAACCTCAGGGAGAGCGACAGAGGAGGGATCCATCTCCCAGGACGGACAGACGTGCAATAGATGTCGTTGTACAGGGCAGGTCAACAGAGTAGAGTAGAGTAGATAGAGGCACAGCAGCAGGTGATGATGCGCCACCATTGGCCAGTAGTGATGGTGAGTGTAGAGTGGACCAGGAGAGGAACATTCCCATCTGGGGCCGGACCAGATCCACAGCAGTGAGACCAGCAGGGGTGATGGACTGGACCACAGTTCCACCCCCTGTGAAGAGAGAGCAGAGAAAAGTGCGAGTATTCTGGGAAAATAAAAGCTTGTGTCATGTATTATTGGGACAGAGAGAAAGAGGGCCCCGGTGTATCGTGTCCCCCGACACATTGGGCCTATAGCGGCATAACTAGGACCTGGTCCAAGGCAGGCCTAACTATAGGCTTTGTCAAAGAGGAAAGTTTTAAGTTTACTCTTGAATAAAGAGAGGGTGTCTGCCTCCCGAACTGAGACTGGGAGATGATTCCATAAGAGAGGAGCTTGATAACTGAAGGCTCTGGCTCCCAATCTAGTTTTAAGGACTTTAGGAACCACAAGTAACATAGAATTTTGGGAGCATAGTGCTCTAGAAGGGTAATATGGCATTATGAGGTCTTTAAGATATGATGGTGCCTGACCATTTAGAGCTTTGTAAGTAAGAAGAAGGATTTTAAACTCAATTCTGGATTTTACAGGGAGCCAGTGCAGCGAAGCTAGAACAGGAGAAATATGATCTCTTTTCTTGGTTCTTGTTAGTACACGAGCCGCAGCATTCTGGACTAACTGAAGAGTTTTAAGGGATTTATTGGAGCAGCCTGACAGTAAGGAATTACAGTAATCTAACTTTGAAGTAACAAAAGCATGAACTCATTTTTCTGCATCCTTTTGAGACAGGATGTGTCTAATTTTTGTAATATTACGTAATGAAAGAATGCAGTCCTTGAAGTTTGTTTTATGTGGGAGTTAAATGACAGATCCTGATCAAAGATAACTCATAGATTCCTTATGGTGGTATTGGAGGCCAGGGTAAGGCCATCCATGCTAATTAAGTCTTTAGATAATGAGTTTCGGAGGTGTTCGGGTCCCAGCACAATCACTTCCGTTTTTCATACAGAGTTTAACATTAGGAAGTTGTGGACCATCCAGGTTTTTTTGTTGGCTGTGAAAGTATTAAATCTGCTTCACGGATGAATAGTGCTGTCGTCATCTTTCTGGACAGCACGGAGGAAGGGAATCAGCTCCGGTTCTGTTTCTCGTCAGTCCCGCAAAAAAAGTTGTTATTTCAAATGTTCCCCCCTTTCGAAAAAATGTTGTTGATCAAAGAGCTGAAACACCAAACACACACACAGACACATCAAACACACACACACACAGACACACACACAGACATACAGACAGACATAGATGCGGGTGGAAGCAGAGCAGACAGTGAGCATAATGATTTAAATGTGCAGATTGAAGCTGCAGGAATCCTTCTGACTCAGCCGGAGGTCAGTGGGGAGGCTGAGCTGAAGGAGATGGTCGGCCAGACTGCAACCAGAGTGGCTGAGTCTGTGTTGGACTTTGAAGAGAATGTGTTGGATGAAGATGTGTTGAAGTTGTCTGTGAAAAGGAAAAGTTAAGATACAAAAGTTAATGATAATGATGAAAATAATAAAAAAATGTCAAAGAAAAGGAGTATTTCCCTGATTTACAGCTTTTCCGTGACTCTGTCAGATATCTCATGAAAAATTCAGCTGACATAGAGCCGGCTCCTTTCACAGATCCGGAGATATTCAGACTGAAAAAGATGTTACTGAAGGTTAGAGCATAATTAGCCAACGATGTATAAATTTATTTTTTTCCTTTTTTTCTTTCTTTTGTCTTTGTTAGGATGCAGCTTTTTTTTTCAAAATGAGTGACATAAAGCTGGGCTCTTTAAATATTGATGGTGCTCGTGTGGAGGCCAAGAGAGTTTCTCTGTTTACTCTCATCAAAAATAAAAAGTTAAATGTGACGTTTCTGCAGGAAACCCACAGTAGTCATGACAATGAGTGTGATTGGAAGAAGGAATGGAGTGGGGAGGCTTTTCTCAGTCACAAGAGCAGTAACAGTGGGGGGGGGGGGGCTATTCTCTTCTCCAGGCAGGTAAACCTACCTAATTACAGCTGGTGGTAATGAACTGTATGTCCATGCCGAAGCTGGGAACTGGCGTCGCACTTTACTATTACTATTTTTAAGTAGCTGAAATTATTTTAATTATCCCTTACACCCTTGCTATCATTAAATATCAATTCGATATCATTCAGAGAGAGAGAGAGAGAGAGAGAGAGAGAGAGAGAGAGAGAGAGAGATTTCGTTATCAAGAAAATAAAAACGGGCCTGAAAATAATAGAAATATCCTGACAGCTCTGTTGGGGCTTGGAGTTTATCTATAAGTTCTGCTTTCTTATAAACAATCCCGTGTGAAGCTGAGACTCTGTGTAACAGCTGAACTGTTATAGGCACATAAAAAATTAATAATCTTGTGTCTTTTTTAATAATTTTGTGTATTTTTTGGTCATTTTGTGTCTTTTTTTTCAAAATATTTTTTAAAATATTTTTTGGTAATTCTGTGTCTTTTTTGGTCATTTTGTGTCTTATTTAAGTAATTATGTTTTTTTTCTGTCATTTTGTGTCTTTTTTGGTAATTCTGTGATTTTTTTCAATAATTTTGTGTCTTTTTTTAATAATTCTGTGTCTTTTTTGGAGTTTAAATGATATTTCAAAAGCATTTTCTATCACCAGTATCTACACCAAGGTTATTATAGTTAACGAAAACTAACAAAATAACGAAAACTAAAATTGAAAAAACATTTTCGTAAACTGAAATAAAAATGTCCTTAGTTTTCGTCTTTATCAACTTTTTTCATTCATAATTCAGTGTTTCTATTAGAACATGCAACACATGGTGAATATGTTTACTGAGACTGGGATGTTTACACTCCAACCAAAATACAAAACACCCAGAACTGTAAGAGTTAATAACCTTATTGGGGCTGAGATGATAAACCAAAGGAAATGAAGGCACATACCCATTACAAAAAAACTAAAACTAACACTAAAACTAATAAAAACTAAACTCAAACTAAGCATTTTCAAAAACTAAAAACTAAACTAAAACTAGCAAACTCACTCTAAAAACTAACTAAAACTAACTGAATTTGAAAACAAAAATTCACAACGAAATTAAAACTAAAACTAATGAAAAATCCCAAACTATTATAACCTTGATCTACACTCTAAAAAAAATGACACTGGCTCAACTTAAAAAAATTGTTGTAACAATTTGCATTTATCTTTTTAAGTAATTCCAACTAAGACATTATTGAGTATTTCCCATGAGACTTTTATAGCTGAACTAACTCAATTAGTCTAGTACAACCAACATGACTTGTTTTGTCCTCTACAAGTTTAATTATGTTGAACCAACTCAATTTGTATATAAGTTTTAGTGTTAATAAGTGGTCATATTACTCTATTTGAGTTGCTATAACTCCTTTATTTTACTTTCTTTCTACTCAGCAAAGTCCATGCAAATTGTTACCTCAATTTTATTGAGTATAACTAACACATTGTAATACAATATTAGAAAATTCCCTCTGGGTAAATAGTGAAAGGGCCACTACTGCCGGTGTGTGTGCACTATGATGAGATTCTTCAGAGATTTATAACAATTAATACTAGTAATGTTATGATACTATATAATATACAAGGAGCACACCTACAACAAGCATTCCTTTACAAGTATTTATTTATACAGCAACCTATGACCTTTAACCTCAAAATGTGCGTGCGTGCGTATGAGGGGTATTTTGTGCCAGCACACTTATTTTAAACGTCTAAAACGCGTCGTCTGTGCCAGCATAAAGTCTGATGAATAGGCGTGCTTACAGACGCGCGTATTGCGAGTACACCAGATAACATGGGTGACGGGTGAAAAGTGCCACGAGCGAACGTAGCGGACGCCTGTGTGCACGCTCGTCTTCTCATAAGAAGAAGGATTTTAAACTCAATTCTGGATTTTACAGGGAGCCAGTGCAGCGAAGCTAGAACAGGAGAAATATGATCTCTTTTCTTGGTTCTTGTTAGTACACGAGCCGCAGCGTTCTGGACTAACTGAAGAGTTTTAAGGGATTTATTGGAGCAGCCTGACAGTAAGGAATCACAGTAATCTAACCTTGAAGTAACAAAAGCATCAACTCATTTTTCTGCATCCTTTTGAGACAGGATGTGTCTCATTTTTGTAATATTACGTAGGTGAAAGAATGCAGTCCTTGAAGTTTGTTTTATATGGGAGTTAAATGACAGATCCTGATCTAAGATAACTCCGAGATTCCTTATGGTGGTATTGGAGGCCAGGGTAAGGCCATCGATGCTAATTAAGTCTTTAGATAATGAGTTTCGGAGGTGTTCGGGTCCCAGCACAATCACTTCCGTTTTACATTCAGAGTTTAACATTAGGAAGTTGTGGACCATCCAGGTTTTTTTGTTGGCTGTGAAAGGATTAAATCTGCTTCACGGATGAATAGTGCTGTCGTCATCTTTCTGGACAGCAGTGAATCAGCTCCGGTTCTGTTTCTCGTTAGTCCCGCAAAAAAAGTTGTTATTTCAAATATTTCAAAATTCCCCCCTTTCTAAAAAATGTTGGTCAAAGAGCTGACATACCAAACACAAACACTGACACACACACACACACACACACACACACACACACACACACACACACACAGACATAGAGGCGGGTGGAAGCAGGGCAGACAGTGAGCGTAATGATTTAAATGTGCAGATTGAAGCTGCAGGAATCCTTCTGACTCAGCCGGAGGTCAGTGGGGAGGCTGAGCTGAAGGAGATGGTCGGCCAGACTGCAACCAGAGTGGCTGAGTCTGTGTTGGACTTTGAAGAGAATGTGTTGGATGAAGATGTGTTGAAGTTGTCTGTGAAAAGGAAAAGTTAAGATACAAAAGTAAATGATAATGATGAAAATAATAAAAAAATGTCAAAGAAAGAGCAGAAGGTGCTTTCCCAGTCCAGTTACACTCAGAGTGACAGCCAGCAGACACAGGAGAGTGACGGTGAGGAAGATGACATGCAGGTTGAGATGCAGAGTGGATACTCAGTCCAGAGGGTCCGAACCTTCCTCAAACAAACAAAGGGGATGAGGGCGGTAAAGATCGAGGAGTATTTCCCTGACTTACAGCTTTTTCATGACTCTGTCAGATATCTCATGAAAAATTCAGCTGACATAGAGCCGGCTCCTTTCACAGATCCGGAGATATTCAGACTGAAAAAGATGTTACTGAAGGTTAGAGCATAATTAGCCAACGATGTATAAATTTATTTTTTTCCTTTTTTTCTTTCTTTTGTCTTTGTTAGGATGCAGCTTTTTTTTTCAAAATGAGTGACATAAAGCTGGGCTCTTTAAATATTGATGGTGCTCGTGTGGAGGCCAAGAGAGTTTCTCTGTTTACTCTCATCAAAAATAAAAAGTTAAATGTGATGTTTCTGCAGGAAACCCACAGTAGTCATGACAATGAGTGTGATTGGAAGAAGTAGTGGAGTGGGGAGGCTTTTCTCAGTCACAAGAGCAGTAACAGTGGGGGGGTGGCTATTCTCTTCTCCAGGCAGGTAAACCTACCTAATTACAGCTGGTGCGTAATGAACTGTATGTCCGCGTGCTAAGCTGGGAACTGGCTGTGAGCGTCGCACTTTACTATTACTATTTTTAAGTAGCTGAAATTATTTTAATTATCCCTTACACCCTTGCTATCATTAAATATCAATTCGATATCATTCAGAGAGAGAGAGAGAGAGAGAGAGAGAGAGAGAGAGAGAGAGAGAGAGAGATTTCGTTATCAAGAAAATAAAAACGGGCCTGAAAATAATAGAAATATCCTGACAGCTCTGTTGGGGCTTGGAGTTTATCTATAAGTTCTGCTTTCTTATAAACAATCCCGTGTGAAGCTGAGACTCTGTGTAACAGCTGAACTGTTATAGGCGTATACAAAATTAATAATTTTGTGTCTTTTTTTAATAATTTTGTGTATTTTTTGGTCATTTTGTGTCTTTTTTTTTTAAATATTTTTTGGTAATTCTGTGTCTTTTTTGGTCATTTTGTGTCTTATTTAAGTAATTAAGTTTTTTTTCTGTCATTTTGTGTCTTTTTTGGTAATTCTGTGATTTTTTTCAATAATTTTGTGTCTTTTTTTAATAATTCTGTGTCTTTTTTGGAGTTTAAATGATATTTCAAAAGCATTTTCTATCACCAGTATCTACACCAAGGTTATTATAGTTAACGAAAACTAACAAAATAACGAAAACTAAAATTGAAAAAACATTTTTGTAAACTGAAATAAAAATAAAAACAAGAGTTTTTTAAAAAAAACATAACTAACTGAAACTGTATTGTGTGGTTAAAAAAATAACTAAAACCAACTAAAATTTTAGTGAAAATGTCCTTAGTTTTCGTCTTTGTCAACTTTTTTCATTCATAATTCAGTGTTTCTATTAGAACATGCAACACATGGTGAATATGTTTACTGAGACTGGGATGTTTACACTAGAACCAAAATACAAAACATTCAGAACTGTAAGAGTTAATAACCTTATTGGGGCTGAGATGATAAACCAAAGGAAATGAAGGCACATACCCATTACAAGAAAACTAAAACTAACACTAAAACTAATAAAAACTAAACTCAAACTAAGCATTTTCAAAAAATAAAAACTAAACTAAAACTAGCAAACTCACTCTTAAAACTAACTAAAACTAACTGAATTTGAAAACAAAAATTCACAACGAAATTAAAACTAAAACTAATGAAAAATCCCAAACTATTATAACCTTGATCTACACTCTAAAAAAATGACACTGGCTCAACTTAAAAAAAATGTTGTAACAATTTGCATTTATCTTTTTAAGTAATTCCAACTAAGACATTATTGAGTATTTCCCATGAGACTTTTATAGCTGAACTAACTCAATTAGTCTAGTACAACCAACATGACTTGTTGTGTCCTCTACAAGTTTAATTATGTTGAACCAACTCAATTTGTATATAAGTTTTAGTGTTAATAAGTGGTCATATTACTCTATTTAAGTTGCTATAACTCCTTTATTTTACTTTCTTTCTACTCAGCAAAGTCCATGCAAATTGTTACCTCAATTTTATTGAGTATAACTAACACATTGTAATACAATATTAGAAAATTCCCTCTGGGTAAATAGTGAAAGGGCCACTACTGCCGGTGTGTGTACACTATGATGAGATTCTTCAGAGATTTATAACAATTAATACTAGTAATGTTATGATACTATATAATATACAAGGAGCACACCTACAACAAGCATTCCTTTACAAGTATTTATACAGCAACCTATGACCTTTAACCTCAAAATGTGCGTGCGTGCGTATGAGGGGTATTTTGTGCCAGCACACTATACTTAAACGTCTAAAACGCGTCGTCTGTGCCAGCATAAAGTCTGATGAATAGGCGTGCTTACAGACGCGCGTATTGCGAGTACACCAGATAACATGGGTGACGGGTGAAAAGTGCCACGAGCGAACGTAGCGGACGCCTGTGTGCACGCTCGTCTTCTCGTAAGAAGAAGGATTTTAAACTCAATTCTGGATTTTACAGGGAGCCAGTGCAGCGAAGCTAGAACAGGAGAAATATGATCTCTTTTCTTGGTTCTTGTTAGTACACGAGCCGCAGCATTCTGGACTAACTGAAGAGTTTTAAGGGATTTATTGTAGCAGCCTGACAGTAAGGAATTACAGTAATCTAACCTTGAAGTAACAAAAGCATCAACTCATTTTTCTGCATCCTTTTGAGACAGGATGTGTCTCATTTTTGTAATATTACGTAATGAAAGAATGCAGTCCTTGAAGTTTGTTTTATATGGGAGTTAAATGACAGATCCTGATCAAAGATAACTCATAGATTCCTTATGGTGGTATTGGAGGCCAGGGTAAGGCCATCGATGCTAATTAAGTCTTTAGATAATGAGTTTCGGAGGTGTTCGGGTCCCAGCAAAGTCACTTCTGTTTTTCATACAGAGTTTAACATTAGGAAGTTGTGGACCATCCAGGTTTTTTTGTTGGCTGTGAAAGGATTAAATCTGCTTCACGGATGAATAGTGCTGTCGTCATCTTTCTGGACAGCACGGAGCACGTCATCTTTCTGTTTCTCGTCAGTCCCGCAAAAAAAGTTGTTATTTCAAATGTTTCAAAATTCCCCCCTTTCTAAAAAATGTTGTTGGTCAAAGAGCTGACACACCAAACACAAACACTGACACACCAAACACAAACACACACACACACACACACACACACACACACACACACACACACACACACACACACACACACACACACATAATGAGACTGTGGTGGTGAGCTCAGTCACACACACGGAGATTCAAAAGAAGAAGTCAAGAACGGCCAAACAAAGTCTGAAGAGGCTGCAGCACACACTCCAAACTATAGAAACACTTTAGTCGCTACTTCTGCAGGAATTAAAAGACAAACAAGCTGTTATATTTACTTCTGCCAGTTGTGGATATAAAATAAGACCCTAAAAGTCCCAGGTAGCTATTGGAAGGTATTGAAGTTTGATTTTTTTATTTTATTTTGCACAATAATAAGACAAAAGAAAAGGATAAAGAAACAACAACAAAAGGAAGGTGCAAATAGCAGCAGGAAGCCCAGCAGGGTTCTAACGGCCTCCACCTGTATTTACTGTCACTAGTCACATTACAAACAACTATCAAACAGGAAAATACCATAAAATAAATCATAAATAAAATTATAATGATATTAAATAGTAAAATGAAACAAAAGTGTAGAAATGTGTATGTGTCTGTGTGTGTGTGTGTCTGTGTGTGTGTGAGTGTGTGAGAGTGAGTGAGTGTGTGTGGACGTAGTGATCTCCAGGTGGAGGCAGGAAAAATGAGCTTTTTAGTGCCTCAGCAACAAGGAGTCACTGTGGCTGTTAACCAGCCGGATCAGAGAGCTGCACCATGACAGAAGGTCCCTCAACACGCTCCTTCTAACCGCCGTTATTGGATGATGTCAGAGCCGTTAGAGCAGCCAGTGCGTAATGCTGCCAAAATCATTTTTACGCATCAGTTTATAAGCCACACTTAACTTGTTGTCCCAATTAAACATCACATACGGGATCAAATATGAACTACACCTGACTTATTCTGAAGGATTTCCAACACACGTTTTTTCTCCGGAGAGAGGGATCTGTGGTCATGGATCGCTGTGACCCGCAGCGTTAACATCTCCATAATAATAATAATAATAATAATAATAATAATAATAACCCATGTTAAACCAAAGGAGAAACGGTCGGCGATCGGGACTTTGACACAGTAATTAAAGCAGGTTAACTGTGAAAAATGTGTGCGCTCCATAATCAGAATCACAAGTACTTTATTGGAAATTCGGTATATATAAAAATAGTGGAAATAGCAGAATATATAGACTTAAGAAAATATACAATCTTAACATCAAAACATATAGACTTCAACATACTATCAATGCACAAGTAAGCAGCAGTACGCAGGTGAAGTCTAAAATATGAAAATAGATGAAAGAAAATCCCCTATCCCCTCATATTTAGAACGGGTTATTGATGGTGGAAAACAGCATTTTCCTTCCATTTTCCGAGAGCTATGAACTATAAAAATAATGCCAGTTGTGTGTAGTATGAGTTAAGACATGAAACACGTTTTAAATAGAGCATAAAAGACAGTAGTTTCTGCCAAACAAAAGTTTGCGGTGCCACCGCACATTCTCACGGCAAGTTCACTTTTCATACATGTGGCGTGTGCGGAAAAAACAGCGTACGCTGCGTTGATACATGAGGCCCCTGGTCCCTACAGCTATTGCTGTAGGGCTCGGTGAGATTGCCCCGTGGCCCTAATAATAATGATAATAATGATAATAATAATAATAATAATAATAATAATAAAAATAATGATGATGATGTTGATGATGATGATGATGATAATAATAATAATAATGTAGTGCGCCCGTATTGCGATATTTACGGTAAATTCATGTAAACTGCTCAGAGCGAGCTGACATGAAGAATAAACACTTTACTGTAATTTTTATCACTTATTTTCATTATAAAACTCTTTACAGCAGAGAGGAGATGAAGTATTAACTTTACATCAACACAACACGTGAAATAATTAAATTGCGTCGCACTGAAAATGTTTTTATTGTGTCGATGTGCGGTTTTCAGTTTTCAGAATAAAGTGTTACACAACCAGACCAAAAAACAGATAAATATGGAAATAAGATTAATTGCATAATGATCACAGAACTGTTCACTGTGGATTTTTTTTAATAAATTGCCTTTGGATATAGACTGTACAGTAAAATATTACATGATATCAACATTCATAATAAAATGCACTTGAATATTTACTGTACAGTAAATATTCAAGTGCATTTTAAACTGATATCCCACAGTAAGTCTGTGAGAAGACACCTGAGGTCCTCTAGGATGAACCTGGAGTTGAATTAGTGATTGGAAACAGACATTTTAATTTAAATAATATTTTGATATAATGTAATATTTTACTGTACAGTCTATATCCAAAGGTGTTTTATTTAAATAAATAAACATCCACAGCATCATTATAAAGTCTCGTTTGTATGATTCTCATGTGAAAGATGTGGCTGTGACCTCAGAGAAACAAAATGTTTCCTTTGTGTGTTTTTGATTCTTTCTGCCTTTCACAGGAAATACTGAAGGATCCTCACACAACACCTAGAGGAGGTACCTACACACTGTGTGAGTGTGTGTGTGTGAGTGAGTGTGAGTGTGTGTGTCTGTCTGTGTGTGTGTGTGAGTCTGTGTGTGTGTGTCTGTGTGTGTGTGAGTGTGTGTGTGTGAGTCTGTGTGTGTATGAGGGGCATTTTATGCCAGCACACTATACTAAAACGCGTGTACAGCGCCTATGCGATGACATCAAACGTCTAACGTGCGCGTGTAAATTCCATTCACTTTCAATGGACAGACAGGCGTCACGTAGGCGTCACGCAGACGCTGTACACGCGTTGTTGCACATACGCCTACGTGACGGCTGCGTGACGGGTGAACTACGCCTCAAATACGTGACATGAAGACCCGCGTGACTGTTAAGTACAATTCTACATAGGCGTACAGACACGCGTATTGCGAGTACACCAGATAACATGGGTGACGGGTGAAAAGTGCCACTAGCGAACGTAGCGGACGCCTGTGTGTGTGTGTAACGCGTGTAAGCCTATAACAGTTCAGCTGTTACACAGAGTCTCAGCTTCATATGGTATTGTTTATAAGAAAGCACAACTTATAGATGAAGAGAAAGACTATCTCGTACGTACCAGATAAACTTAACGTTTTTCCGGCCAAAACCGCGAGGCTTAATTAGCCTGTTTTAGGAGTGAAAGTCAGCAAAATGCAGCTTAAACAAAATGTTTACCTCATTAGTTAACTACGAATGTCTGTAAAACATAATGGGACTGTGGATAAGTGCCGAATTGGGTTAAACAGTGTAGATATAAGGTCCGATGGAATCATATTGTGAACGGACTGCTGTCCACATGGCTACTGAATATTCATTAGATAGGTCCGCATGGCTACTTAATATTCAGGGGTGACAGCGATTACGGCTTCTGCAGGCAGGTAAACCTACCTAATTACAGCTGGTGCGTAATGAACTGTATGTCCGCGCGCGAAGCTGGGAACTGGCTGTGAGCGTTGCACTTTACTATTAGCCTACTATTTTTAAGTAGCTGAAATTATTTTAATTATCCCTTTCACCCTTGCTATCATTAAATATCAATTCGATATCATTCAAACCTAGAGAGAGAGAGAGAGAGAGAGAGAGAGAGAGAGAGAGAGAGAGAGAGAGATTTCGTTAACAAGAAAATAAAAACTGGCCTGAAAATAATAGAAATATCCTGACAGCTCTGTGGGGGCTTGGAGTTCATCTGTAAGTTGTGCTTTCTTATAAACAATACCATATGAAGCTGAGACTCTGTGTAACAGCTGAACTGTTACACAGAGTAACACACTGTTAACGTACACGCGTTACACACACACACAGGCGTCCACTACGTTCGCTCGTGGCACTTTTCACCCGTCACCCATGTCATCTGGTGTACTCGCAATACGCGTGTCTGTAAGCACGCCTATTAATCAGACTTTATGCTGGCACAGGCGACGCATTCTAGGCGTTTAAGTATAGTGTGCTGGCATAAAATACCCCTCATAGTGTGTGTGTCTGTGTGTGTGAGTGTCTGTGTGTGTGTGTGTGTGTGTGTGTGTGTGAGTCTGTATGTGTGTGTGTGAGTCTGTGTGTGAGTGTGTGTGTGTGAGTCTGTGTGTGTTAGTGTGTGTGTGTCAGCGGATGAATCCACATCTGTTGCTCTAGTTGGTATTTGTGGGAGCAGGAAGCTAAATGTGGCTTTGAGTCAAAATAAACCGCTGTGTGTGTGTGTGTGAGTGTCTGTGTGTGTGAGTGTGTGTGTGTGTTAGTGTGTGTGTGTGTGAGTGTGTGTGTGTGTGTCTGTGTGTGTGTGAGTGTGTGTGTGTGAGTGTGTGTGTGTGAGTGTATGTGTGTTAGTGTGTGTCTGTGTGTGTGTGTGTGAGTCTGTGTGTGTCTGTGTGAGTGTGTGTGTTAGTGTGTGTGTGTGTGTGTGTTAGTGTGTGTGTGTGTGTGTGTGTGTGTGTGTCTGTGTGTGTGTGTCTGTGTGTTAGTGTGTGTGTGTGTGTTGTACTAAGTGATCTGAGCATCAGAGCCACTAAACTGATCTTGTATCAGTTCAGAGATGAAACTCTATTGAACTGTTAAAGTGATCACTGAGAGTATTGATCCTGTCAGTTGTCTAATATTCTACTGATGTAATTATGAGTTGATATGGAAATATTCACTGAAAGCTTTAGGAATGGAATTTGGACTATACATATACTCATAGATAAAATAATGTGTGCTCAAATAAGATAAATGATGTTGTTTATTAAAGTTAATATAATATTCAGTACTGAGCAAAAGTCTGAGGCAGGTGTGAAGAAATGCCTCAAAGAATTGATGCTGGTTTGAAGACAGAAGGTGGTCTCACTAAATATTGATTTGACTTTGCATTTTGTTAACTGATAAATATAATTGACATTTCTATTTTTGAAAGCATTCTTATTTTACAGCATTTTTTCACACCTGCCTAAAACTTTCATCACAGAACTGTACATAATGAAAAACTTGTTTTTACTTGTTTAGCATTACATTTAAACAGTATTTAATTGACTATATGTCAAAAATGATTTAGCATTTGCATCATTTTAGACAGCATCCCAATTCATAGTAAAACCTGTTTTAATGTTCAATGTTTAGTGTTTGTTGTATAAATATTTTGTGTCATCATAAACTTAAGGTGTTAATAAGTTATACATCAAAACAAAATATATTCAAGTAAAAAAAATCATAAGTTGCATCTGTAGTTGAATTGAGAATGTACATTATGGATTGTAGAACCTGATAATGTAATAACTTCCCGATAATGTAATAACCCCGATAATGTATAAAAAATCTGCACTTGAGTCCATTGAAAATGTAATAAAACCTGATAATGTAATAACTTCCTGATGATGTAATAAAGTGCATTTCCCAATAATGTAATACACTTTTTTTTAACCAATAATGTACTAAAGTATAACATTAATGGAGGTTATTACATTATCAGGTTAGCCTTCATTTCACAAGTCCTGATAATGTAATAATTCCCCAATATAGTAATAATGTAACAGCAGACCACCCATTACTTGGGTTCAAGTGGTGATACTGTGTATCAACTCTAGCTCAGAGCTCTAGCGCAACCAACAGGTCAAAGTTGAATCTTTATTCACTTTTGACCCGTTCATCCGTTTTTCACCAACGAGGTATCCATGACAACCGAATGATTCAACAGCTTCTTGAAATCTAAAGGTGCTTGGTGTTATACTTTATTTCATTATTGGTTAAAAGTGTATTACATTATTGGGAAATGCACTTTATTACATTATCAGGTTTTATTACATTTTCAATGGACTCAAGTGCAGATTTTTATTACATTATCGGGAATTTATTACATTATCAGGTTCTACAGGGGTGAATAAGACAAAAAATAACTTTTTTTCTGTGTCTACACAGGACGATGAAGATGTCCGGAGGAGTCATGAGGGCCTGTGTGGTTCTGATCTTTGCTCTGACTTCTGTCTCCGTCGGACAGCCCAATGAACCGAGAAGGCTCGATTCAATCAATGATTTGAAGAGAATCTACTCTAACGCATCTGTGCCTAAGCACAGTATTACGCTGCTCTACTGGTTTGCTGGTACAGTTATAATGGACAACAACAACAACAACAACAATGGCATACGGCTGTTCATTGACCTAATAAAGGAAGATTACGGCTCACATTATTATGACAACCGTGAGGGGCTGTTGCCTGAGGAACACCAATACTACACTATTGGCAACCTCGATATAAATAATAATGGAGAGCCACTTCCACCTTATGTTGTTGGTCCTCAAGGACTGTTTGTTGTCCAACCCCCAAGGGTGGATAATGTGGGAAGGGGGGCTAATGCGGGAAGAAACAGGGACAGGATCATAATCCGCACCCCCAGGCAGAACCTGAACAATAAAAGTCAATCACACTTCTGTGAAATAAAACTGTCCCTGAATGTGTCGTATCACTAAAATGATTTCCAATTTACTTGATTCATGTTAAAGCGTTGGCACATTTAATTTAATTAAAATGAAAAGAAAAATGAAATAAATAAATAAATAAATATATTTCACTGTAATGTATTTTATTGAACTTAACAAAAGAAGACAACATGTCAGCAGTGAAACGTACTTTAACTCTATGGAGTCTTGGACTATTTTGTCCATTTTTGAATCCTTTTCATGTCTTTTTTGTGTCTTTTATTGTGTCTTTTTTAGTCATTTTGTGTCTGTTGTTGTGTCTTTTTTTAGTTATTTTGTGTCTTTTTTTTGGTCATTTTGTCTCTTTTTTGTCATTTTGTGTTTTCTGTGTCTTTAATGGTCATTTTGTCTCTTTTTTTCTAGTCATTTTGTGTCTTTTTTGGTCATTTTGTGTCTGTTGTTGTGTCTTTTTTTGGTCATTATGTTTCTGTTTTTGTGTCTTCTTTTTTTTTGATATTTTGTGTTTTTTGTTATTTTGTGTCTTTTTTTGACGTCATGAAGAAGTCGTGCTCCGGTGCTTTCTGAGGGTTAAGAGTTCTCCTGAGTGTTCCTAGGATTTGTTCTTACCTAAGAAAAATCCTAAGAAAAAAAATTCATGAATGCCACAATCTTCGTAAAATCTTCGTGAGTAGGACTTTAGAACAAATTTGTTCTTAAGACCGGTTGGAGCCACTAGCCTGGGGACAGGGACACCACTATGACACTATTGGTAGTTTCAATCAGGACTTCCACATGACGTTGCCCTTCCACCAAGTAGGGAATATGTGGGAAGAAACAGGGACAGGATCATAATCCGGGTCAGGGATCAGAAAATACACTGTAAAAACTGTTACTTAGATCCAAAGCAAAATAATTGAGGCAACATTTTCCAACTACTTTTTTAAGTTTAGTGAACTTCTTGGTATTTTGAGTTGGGTAAACTTAATATTATGCATTTGACTGTACACTAAAAAATTAAGTAAAGTCTACAAGAAAACAAAAAAAACGAGTTGAACCAATGTCAAAGAGATCAGCATATAACCAGATCAGACTTAATTAAATGAAGTAACCTTTAGAAGAAGAAAGTAAAAAAAATGGATTTGAATGAATTCAATTATTCCTTTCTGTTTTAAGAAAGTCGAATCGATTTCAAATATTTAGTTGGCATTTCCATAGACCAAGTGAATATCACACAGCATATTGAATATCAGAAGATATGGGTTATGGGTTGATGTGGAACACAGTGTGTCTCATGGTAATCAGGAAGGAAAGGGCACCGCTTAGTGGCTGCTTTAGGGACAGAGAGAACTATTGTAAACTGAGAGTTACAAAGCTAAATCAAAGGAAAAAGAAACAATATGATTACAACTAGCCAGGACAAAGAATGACTCAAAACAGCTTTGGAATACATTAAATGGTTTGATGGGAAGAACCCACATTCATGGAAGTGGGGGTACCTTATTAGTCAGGCGGCTTAGCTAAATAAAGGGGACACGCTGGACAAAAGCACCAAATTTTTTCCACATGCTCTCTATCACCATAGGTTTCAATTTTTGGTAGGAGCCACTTCATCAAGATGGCCGATCCGAGATGGCACCCATATAAAGTCTATGAGAACCAATACATCTTCCAAGCCACTCAGAAGGTCAATCTTGGTGTCAAAATCTACATTTTCTGGGTCAAAGAATCATTTAAAGCTATTGAGAATATCACTAGATGATTATTTGATCAAATAGAAATGTTCATTTTCACCCAGACTGGTAGGCAACTCGCTTCAAGTGCTGCAGCAGAGAATCCTGAGCTGAAAATGTTTGGAATCTAATAATTATGTAAATACATGGCCAAATTGAACATATCTATTTGATCATCTAGTGATATTCTCAGTAGCTTTAAATTATTCTTTGACCCAGAAAAAGTATATTTTGACACTAAGATTGACTTTCTAAGTGGCTTAGAAGATATACTGGTTCTCATAGATTTTATATGGCTGCCATCTCCGATCTGCAATCTTGATGAAGTGGCTCCTACCAATAATTGAAACCTATAGTGATAGAGAGCATGTGGAAAAAATTTGGTGCTTTTGTCCAGCGTGTCCCCTTTCTTCCCAAATCTGGTCCTAAGCCGCCGGACTATTATTACAAAACCCAAGGACATTTTAAATCATTTGACTGATTTCTTCAGCAGTAAGGTAGACAAACTGAGGAAAGAATCATCACGAATCTGACAAATGTCCATCCATCGCCTACGATCAGGATTATATGGAGGACAAACCTTGCCAGTGTGAGTTCACTGAACTAACTGTGCAAACAGTGGCTCAGCTGATAAAAGTCAAACTATGATGCAATACGCCATGATTGGAATGAATATACTTGTCATTTTATGTGAATATATATTTTTAATTTTATTTATGTATGTTTTAAATGTGGACCCGACTAAAAGTAGCTCCACTTTAGTGTCCAGCTAATGGGGATCCTCCTAAATCAGGGGTGTCAAACTCAAATACACAATGGGCCAAAATTTAAAACTTGAATAAAATCGCGGGCCAACATTGAACAAATAAACCTTTTAATATATACCAAACATGATTTGCTTTAACATTAAATATGGAACCAGCAACGCTTATAAACATACAATATATAACAAAATAGTGCAGACATGCAAAATCAAATTTAAAATGAAAAACACATCAATGTCATTCATTTACAATAATAATATAATAATTTGGTATTGCCTCGCGGGCCAAATAAAATTACACTGGGGGCCAAATTTGGCCCGCGGGCCAGAGTTTGACACCCCTGTCCTAAATAAACAAATAAACAAAATAAACATAAATGATCCAGATCATATCTACCAGGTAACTACCAACCTCCTGAGACAGATCAGACAGTCTTCTGAGGGAGAAAACCAACAACCACTGTCGTATCTTAGAATCCTCTTTGAAAGGAACGCTGATGTAACGCCAGCAAACAACCACACACCAGATAAAAAACATACACCGGAAGAAACTACACACCAGATAAATAACATACACCGGAAGAAAACTACACACCAGATAAAAAACATACACCGGAAGAAACTACACACCAGATAAATAACATACACCAGAAGAAAACTACTCACCGGATAAAAAACATACACCGGAAGAAACTACACACCAGATGAAAAACATACACCGGAAGAAAACTACACACTCGATAAAAAACATACACCGGAAGAAAACTACACACCAGATAAAAAACATACACCGGAAGACAACTACACACCGGATAAAAAACATACACCGGAAGAAAATTACACACCAGATAAAAAACATACTGGAAGAAACTACACACCGGATAAAAAACATACACCGGAAGAAACTACACACCGGATAAAAAACATACACCGGAAGAAAACTACACACCGGATAAAAAACATAACCGGAAGAAACTACACACCGGATAAAAAACATACACCGGAAGAAAACTACACACCAGATAAAAAACATACACCGGAAGAAAACTACACACCAGATAAAAAAACATACCGGAAGAAAACTACACACCAGAAAAAAAACATACACCGGAAGAAAACTACACACCGGATAAAAAACATACCGGAAGAAAACTACACACCAGATAAAAAACATACACCGGAAGAAAACTACACACCGGATAAAAAACATACACCGGAAGAAAACTACACACCGGATAAAAAACATACACCGGAAGAAAACTACACACCGGATAAAAACATACCGGAAGAAAACTACACACCGGATAAAAACATACCGGAAGAAAACTACACACCGGATAAAAACATACCGGAAGAAAACTACACACCGGATAAAAAACATACCGGAAGAAAACTACACACCGGATAAAAAACATACCGGAAGAAAACTACACACCGGATAAAAAACATACACCGGAAGAAAACTACACACCGGATAAAAAACAGATACCGGAAGAAAACTACACACCGGATAAAAAACACACACCGGAAGAAAACTACACACCGGATAAAAAACATACCGGAAGAAAACTACACACCAGATAAAAAACATACACCGGAAGAAAACTACACACCAGATAAAAAACATACCGGAAGAAAACTACACACCGAATAAAAAACATACCGGAAGAAAACTACACACCAGATAAAAAACATACCGGAAGAAAACTACACACCAGATTTAAAACATACACCGGAAGAAAACTACACACCAGATAAAAAAACAGATACCCGAAGAAAACTACACACCGGATAAAAAACATACACCGGAAGAAAACTACACACCAGATAAAAAACAGACACCGGATAAAAAACATACCGGAAGAAAACTACACACCAGATAAAAAACAGATACCCGAAGAAAACTACACACCAGATAAAAAAACATACACTGGAAGAAAACTACACACCGGATAAAAAACATACACCGGAAGAAAACTACACACCAGATAAAAAACAGACACCGGAAGAAACTACACACCGGATAAAAAACATACCGGAAGAAAACTACACACCAGATAAAAAACATACACCGGAAGAAAACTACACACCAGATAAAAAACATACCGCAAGAAAACTACATACCGGAAGAAAACTACACACCGGATAAAAAACATACACCAGAAGAAAACTACACACCGGATAAAAAATATACCGGAAGAAAACTACACACCGGATAAAAAACATACACCGGAAGAAAACTACATACCGGAAGAAAACTACACACCGGATAAAAAACATACCGGAAGAAAACTACACACCGGATAAAAAACATACACCGGAAGAAAACTACACACCAGATAAAAAACATACCGCAAGAAAACTACATACCGGAAGAAAACTACACACCGGATAAAAAACATACACCGGAAGAAAACTACACACCGGATAAAAAATATACCGGAAGAAAACTACACACCGGATAAAAAACATACACCGGAAGAAAACTACATACCGGAAGAAAACTACACACCGGATAAAAAACATACCGGAAGAAAACTACATACCGGAAGAAAACTACACACCGGATAAAAAACATACACCGGAAGAAAACTACACACCGGATAAAAAACATACCGGAAGAAAACTACACACCAGATAAAAAACATACACCGGAAGAAAACTACACACCGGATAAAAAACATACCGGAAGAAAACTACACACCGGATAAAAAACAGACACCGGAAGAAAACTACACACCAGATAAAAAACATACACTGGAAGAAAACTACACACCGGATAAAAAACATACACCGGAAGAAAACTACACACCGGATAAAAAACATACACCGGAAGAAAACTACATACCGGAAGAAAACTACACACCGGATAAAAAACATACCGGAAGAAAACTACATACCGGAAGAAAACTACACACCGGATAAAAAACATACACCGGAAGAAAACTACACACCAGATAAAAAACACACACCGGAAGAAAACTACACACCAGATAATACACACACAAAGAAAAAAAAACGACACACTGGATAAAAAATAAAAATAAAAACACAGAAAAAAACTGATGCACAAGATAATAAAACCTGAATTTTGAATCACATAATTTGAATTTGTATGGTTCAATTTGAATCATTGCATCGAAAAAACTGAATCTGAATTGTAATTTGAAATTGAATTTATTAGTTTGTAACTGAAACATTCAGTTCTCACAATTCAAATTCAGTTGGCAAAATTTAATTTAAATTTTCTGCTACGAACATCCGGGTAGTTCAGGCAGAGCAATCAAGCACAGAAAACGGATGTGCTGATCGGCTGAAGAGGCGCTCTGTGTTTCTGCGCTCGATTGCTTCTCAATAAGTTAGAATATCATGTAAAAGTTTATTTATGTCAGTAATTCAATTCAAAAAGGTGAAATAACACATTATATAGATCCATTACACACAGAATGAAACATTTCATGTCTTCATTTATTTAATTTCTTCTTCTAATTGTGATTATGGCTTACATTTAATGAAGAGCTAAAATTCACTGTCTCAAAAAAATAATTAAATATTACAAAAGAACAATTTTAAAAAGTCTGTTTAATATGTAAATGTTGTCCTCTGAAAAGTATGTCCATCTTATAACGACCTTTTATCTCAAAATTATGACTTTTTATCTCATTATTTCAACTTTTATCTCATTATTTCAACTTTTTTTAATCTTAAAATTATGACTTTTTATCCCGTAATTTCGATTTTTTTATCTCATAATTTTGACTTTTATCTCAAATGTAATATTACAAAAGACAGACTTTAAAAAAGTCTGTTTAATATGTAAATGTTGTCCTCTGAAAAGTATGTCCTTCTTATAACGACCTTTTTTATCTCAAAATTATGACTTTTTATCTCATTATTTCAACTTTTATCTCATTATTTCAACTTTTTTTTTTAAATCTTAAAATTGTAACCTTTTATCTCATAATTTCGACTTTTTTATTTCATAATTATGACTTTTTATCTCATAATTTCAACTTTTTTATCCCATAATTCCGACTTTTTTTTATCACATAATTTCGATTTTTGTCTCAAAATGTGAATATTACGAAATACCAGCTTTAAAAAGTCTGTTTAATATGTAAGTGTTGCCCTCTGAAAAGTATGTCCATCTTATAACGATTTTTTTATCTCAAAATTATGACTTTTTATCTCATAATTTCAACTTTTTATCCCATAATTTCGACTTTTTATTTCAGAATTTCGACTTTTTTATCTCATAATTTCGACTTTTATCTCAAAATGCGAATATTACAAAAGACCGATTTTAAACAGTCTGTTTAATATGTAAATGTTTCCTCTGAACAGTCTGTCATCTATATGAGTCAATATTTGGTTGACTTGAACTAGTGAAATGAACTTTTCATCATATTCTGATTTATTGAGACGATCCTGTATCTTCTCTTCTCTTGTGAAATAGCGATGGAAGTGAGTGACTAGTCTTTTTATTTTGAAGGTTTTGAGCGGAAGCAGTGTTCCCTCCCAGCCCCGTCCAGGGAGAGACCAGCTGGGGGGTCCGGGTCGGTCCCAGTCTGATCCGGACTCCGTCATGTCGAACAACAGCGCCGCCAACAGCAGCCTGGTTCTGGCCCAGAAGGCCGTCAAACAGCTGCGTCTGGAGGCCAGCGTCCGCAGGATCAAGGTACCACATTAGTATTATTATTATTATTATTATTATTATTATTATTAATAATAATAACAAACATCACTTTAACACTCTGCTGTGCGTCATACCAGCTTTTACGCGCATCATCCGCTTTAATGTACCGCGTGTTTTATTCCATCTCTGTCCATGAACACAGTTTAATATTAGAGATTTACTCCACTTATTATTATTATTATTATTGTTATTATTATTATGATAGAGCCCTGCTGCTGTCAGCTGAACTCTAAAGTTTCCATGTCTCATTTAGAGCATCAACTCTTTTACAGCAAAGTTAAAACCACCTCGACCAGCTCTAACATGACTTTACTCACGTTTTTGCAGAATTTTTTTTTATTTTTTTATTTTTTTTTCGAATTTTGCAGTGTGCATTCAGTATTTCAATGCATTTTTTTCACTTTTGTGTTTAATGTTTTTGGTGTGTTTTTGCATTTTTTGTGTGTGATGTATGTGTGTTTTTGTGTGTTTTATGTGTTTTTTGTAATTCTATTGTGTTTTTTATGCTTTTTGTGTGTTTTTTGTATTTTTTATGTGTGATTTTTGTGTGTCTGTTTATGTTTTTTGTAATTTTATTGTGTTTTTTTATTTTTTTTGTGCTTTTTGTATTTTTTGTGTGTGATTTCTGTGTGTTTTTGTGTGTGTGTGTGTTTTATGTTTTTTGTCGTTTAATTGTGTTTTTTGTCATTTTATTGTGTTTTTTAATGATTTTTGTGTGTTTTTCTGTGTGTTTTTCTGTTTTTTTGTGTGTATTTTTTGTCATTTTTTTGTGTGTTTTTTGTCATTTTATTGTGTTTTTAAAAAAAATGTTTTTGTATTTTTTGTGTGTGTTTTTGTGTTCAAAATGTTGATCCAGCAAGTCAAAATGAATCAATAATAATCAGGTCATATAGGGGAGGTTGTCCTGAAAACAATGACACCAACATGACATGATGAACACTTTTTAAATGTTTTATATACAGTCAAAAACCAGCAGAATACCCCCAAACTCCAAAGGGTTAATATTTATCATAGTGTCTGACTCTTTTGGAAAACTTTGTGACATTTTATCTCCACATAGTCGACTTCTACCTTTATTAGAGACAGTTATAAATAATTAAAGTTGCTGATGTTGGAACAGCTGGATGAGTTTAGAACCTGCAGGGTTCTCCTCTACCAGTCTGAACTGATATTCTGTGTGTTCGATATAAAAGTGTGATCTGTGAGAACACACTGAGGCGTTTGTGTCTCTGATAGAAGTCATGTGAAAGTCAGAGTGTAACTTCCTGCTGAGCTCTCACACAAACTTGTTTTCTTCTGCTTCTGCAGCAGAAACACTGATATCTTTGTTGATTGTGCTGCTGTTTGACTGCTCAGATTGTTGGCTGGAGACTTTTTTAGACCACAAGTCTGAAACTAGAGGTGGAACGTAACTGAGTACATTTACTCTAGTACTCTACATTACACTGTAAAAAATGTCTGTAGATTTTAGGGTGAAAAACTGCTAAACCATGACAGTAACAGACGTAAAATGATAAATGAGTTAATTCAGTTTCAGTAACAATGAAACACTGTAAATGTATAAATCGGACAAAACAGGATTTTTTACATTTTAAAAAAATGTGGTAAAAATCCTTTTTCTAACTGTAAAATGTACTAAACACCATATCTCTAACAGAAATATTCTGTAATATTTAATGGTAAAATCTTTAATTTATGCTGCATTTATTAAGTATTTTCTGGTCAATTATATGGCAGAACAGCGTTTCTTTTGATGGAAAAACTTTATTTTTTATGGTAAAATATGGAATAAAATGTCAATCTTAAACGTGAAATCAACAGTGTTAATATCATTTTACCGTAATATTATAAAAAGGTGCACCGTATTTATTACGGTAAAGTTCTGCTGGTTTTTACCATAAAAACAACAGTTTTTTTTACAGTGTTGTACCTTTATACTTCTACTTCACTACATTTATCTGACAGCTTTAGTTACTTTACAGGTTGGGATTTAACATGAAAATCATGATAAATTTAAATTGATTATGCATTTCTTTTAAATTAAACCTCATAGGAGTATATTAAGTAGGTCAGATGAGTCCTATCTTGTTGAAAATTAAACCGCTGCTTACATTAATGAATATAAATCACCAATAATATATTTAGAATATATAAAACAATCTGAGTGGGTTCATTCTGCATAACAAGTACTTTTACTTTTGATACTTTAAGTACATTTTGATGCCATTTTTTTATCGTAAAAACAACAGTTGTTTTTTTTTTACAGTGTACAGTGGTGGAAAGTAACTAAGTGCATTTACTCAAGTACTGGTCTTAAGTACGGTTACGAGGTACTTGTACTTTCTTTGAGTATTTCCATTTTATGTACCTTTATACTTCTACTCCACTACATTTATGTGACAGCTTTAGTCGAGATTTAACATAAAAACATGATAAATTTAAAGTGATTTGACATAATTTTTCATTACACCTCATAAGAGTATATTTAGTAGATAAAATGAGAATTAAAACACTTCTTACATAAATGCATCAATACAAATAATCTAATAATATATTTAAATATATTTAACAATGAAAAAACATTTTTTTAAAACATATGATCAATTTAAAATGTCTATGCATTTTTATAGATTAAACCAGGGGTTCCCAAACTTTTCTATGCCAAGGCCCCCCAAATAGCATTAGCTTCTGGCCGGGGACCCCCAAACCCACCGACAATGCTACAAAAAAACGAGTCCTCCACGGCAGGGCTGTTGGTCTTCTCCTTTGGTCTTTTTGTTGTCAAAAACCTGTCCATTTTGCGCTAGCTAGCTACACGCTAGCTTGAGGAGCAGAGCAGCTTGATAACAACGATCTACACAGATTATGATGTCGTCATGCCGAATTTGCAGCTGAACTTGAGAATCCGACGATTACGGCAGTTTACGTATTGTACGGTTCAGGACAAATGGTTATTAAAAAAATAAAATAAAAAAATAAAAAATAATTTTATTTTTATTTTTTTTATTTTTTTTTCTCATCTTCCCTCCAATTTTCTGAGACCCCCCTAGCGGCCCCCCAGGGGGCCGCGGCCCCCACTTTGAAAACCACTGGATTAAACCACAAAACAGTATATTAAGTAGTTAAATAAGGCCTATAACTCTAAATAACTTTCTAAATGCTGCTAACATGAATGTTCCTTTCCACCACTGGTGAAACTTTAATGTTTTTAAAAGATCACCAACCTTTAGACTGGAAACTTGTGATATTTTCATGATGGTTAAATCTCCTGATTAGAGAGATTCATGAATATTTAAAGCAACAAGCTGCAACATTTTCATATCAAGTCTGTCATATCAATTATGTTTCCAATGAAACTGTCTTTCAACTGTTCTTTCTATCTGAAATTAACAAAAACATTTGATTATTTAACATTATAAACGGCATAATTTCAGCCAGTTCATAAAAAGCTTTTAAGTTGATTTGCATAACATCACATAACACTTGACACATAACACCCTTCATCGGGCGAAGAACCGTATTTGGTCACTTCAGCGGATATCCAAAGTAAAAAATAAAAATATTTCGAGAAAAAAGTTACAAATTTACTAGAATAAAGTAGCAAATCTGCGTGGAAAATGTCACAGATTTACGAGAAAAAAGTGGGGAAAAAAAACACTTTTTTCTCGCAGATTCAGCACTTTAAATCTCAGAAATCTGCACATTTTTTTCTCGTAGATTTGACACTTTAATCTTGTAAATTTATTTCTCAAAATATTACCCCCCTCCCTTGGTCCGTATGTTTTTTTTTAGTTTTTTTTTTACACATTCTGGCTGTATGTAATATCCTCTAATATTCTCTAGGGTTGAAATTTGGAAATGGCAAGTATTTCAATGAGTGCCCTATTAAGGGTTAATTGGTGACTCTAAATTGCCCGTAGGAGTGAATGAGAGCGTGATTGTCTGTCTTTATCTGCGATAGTCTGGAGACCTGTCCAGGGTGGACCCCGCCTCTCGCCCAATCTCAGCTGGGATCGGCTCCAGCCCCCCGAGACCCGAGTGCAGATAAGCGGTTAAGGATGATTAATTAATTAATTAATGAATTAATTACCTTAATAATCCCACAGTGGGGAAATTCAACCTCTGCATTTAACTCGTCTTTTTAACACACAAGTGAACACACCAGTCAAGCAGCAGTGGGCAGCACATTACTGCGCCGGGGAGCTCAACGAATTAATGTGTTAACACAGGGGTGTCAAACTCTGGCCCGCGGGCCAAATTTGGCCCGCAGTGTAATTTTATTTGGCCCGCGAGGCAATACCAAATTATTATCTTATTATTGTACTATAAAAGCTGACCCACCGGTATTATACGGCGCATTTACAACTAATACTACAAATCCCACAATGCCCTGCTGTTGTTTTGGCGCGTCAATCAGGACAGGACCCAGAAACGCTCCTCTGTGACAGTCGTCATAGCAACCTCAAGCTAGAGCTGTCTCCCAGCTACCCCTTCCCAAAAATGGAGAAAAGAAAGGCAGAATTTATTAACCTGTTGAAAAAGTTTATTTTGATATTTAAATCAGAAGGATGCAAATAGAAAAGAGGCATACGATTTTTATTGAATTTTTATTTAATAAATTAATGACATTGATGTGTTTTTTATTTGAAATGTGATTTTGCATGTCTGCACTATTTTGTTATATATTGTATGTTTATAAGCGTTGCTGGTTCCATATTTAATGTTAAAGCAAAACATGTTTGGTAGATATTAAAAGGTTCATTTGTTCAATGTTGGCCCGCGATTTTATTCAAGTTTTATATTTTGGCCCATTGTGTATTTGAGTTTGACACCCCTGCGTTAACATGATAATAATGCGTTTACTTGCCCAGCCCTATTTTTTTTAAATGTGTGTGTGTGTGTGTGTGTGTGTGTAGTAGCTGCCTGAGCTCCGCCAATGGGCAATATTGTAGGATATGTGGATGAAATGTACTCTTGTGTAAATTGAACTCTGGTAATTTTGTGTCTTTTTTGACACATTCTAAATTGATCATATGTTTTTTTAAATGTGTTTTTTTTTTATTTTTAAATATATTTTAAATATATTATTAGATTATTTGTATTGATGCATTTATGTAAGAAGTGGTTACATTTTCAACAAGATTAATTTGACCTTCTTAATATACTCTTATGAGGTTTAATTTAAAAGAAATGCATAATCAATTTAAATTTGTCTTTTTTTTTTATGGTAAATCTCGACCTGTAAAGTAACGAAAGCTGTCAGATAAATGTAGTGGAGTAGAAGTATGGTAATACTCAAGTAAAGTACCTCAAAATTGTACTGAAGTACAGTCCTTGAGTAAATGTACTTAATTACTTTCCACCACTGATTTTAGCTCCACTTGCTGTGGTTATACTTTGCTTATCGACTTATGTCGTGAAAAATTAATATTCCGTAGAGAAAAGTAATAGCACACCGATCCCGATCAAACCGCACGTTTTGATATATAATTTGTCCTGCAACTCTTCAAGTTGTAGGACTAGTAGCGGGACGAAATTGCGTCCGGAAGAGGAAGAAGAAGAAATCCACAGTATAACAGTAGTGCAGCACTGGTCCCTACAGATATTGCTGTAGGGACCAGTGCTGGGGAGATTGCCCCGTGGCCCTAATAATAAAAAAGCACAAGTCAAACATAGCATAGTTAAAAAGTAAGGGCAGTAGAGTAGAGCAAGTGCTAAAGTTAAGAGAAAAGACAATACCACCCCAAAGGTGTAGTGAGGATGAGCTGGGACAGTCCCCTGACTCTGAGCTCTTCAGCTCCCACTTTTTGTGCATCCCAAGGATTTTCGGGATGTAGAATCCAAGTGGGCAGTGCTCGAAACCTCCTTTGTTGAGGTGGCTGCCAGTTATTGGTGCCAGTCATGCCAGATACTGAAGAACCTGCTGGTGGGTACCAGTGGTGAAGGAGGTTGTCAAAGCTGAAGACAGAATCATTTCAAGCTTCGCTGGATATATATTTATATAGCCCAGAATCAGAAATAACAGATTTGCCTCAAAGGGTTTTACAGAGTGTACACGGTGTGACACCCTCTGTCCTTAGACACTTTGAGTTTCACTTTCTGGAACGATTGACAAAAAATATTGATCTTTTTCATGATATTCTAATTATTGAAGATGTAGCTGTATGCAGTATATGTACAGTATGTCCCTTATTGGTTGATGGAGGACAGTGAACCTGTGGCTGGCCTTACAGCTCATTGTTAAATCCAAACCAGCTGTGTGTTGTATGTGTTGTCTGGTTAACCCATTGAGGCCTGAAACTTCCTGTAAAACCTCTGGGCGATTTTAAAATCAGCCCCTAAAACCTGAAGTTTTTCTGTAATTCCAACAGAAGTGTCAACGCTTCTACTAAATAATAGATTTTTCAGCCTCTGTAGCAGATAGAAATGACATTTAAAGAGTACTTGAGAGTAGGGGTGTGCCATATCGTATCGTTCACAGTAATATCGGTATATTTTTTTTATGGTTCAAAAAAATGCATATCATGATATTGGCAACGTTCTTACTTCTTGATGTAGTGGCTTACTCCTTGTCGCTAAACACGTGCAGCTTTCAAAATAAGAGCAAAGTCTGTTAAGAGAATCCACCACAGAATTCCAAGAAGACTGTCAAAATAAGATGCCTTAAATAAAACATACAAGAACCTTTATTCTCCTTTACAAAATTTCATTAAAATATGCCCCTGGAACCCGTAAATGGTTATTTTTATTATTTTCTCATACTCAAGAGTCAAGAGTACATTTTTTTGTATTTGGCAACTGTTCAAACTACATGTTAGATTTTTAATTATTTACAGACTAAAAAAAAATCATATTTTCATCTTTTTAAGTATTTCCTAATATCGTCAAGAATATCGTTATCGCAAAAATAGCCTGCGATATCATGATATTCTTTTAGGGCCATATCGCCCAGCCCTACTTGAGAGCTCATACAAATACTACAAAACGACGTATCCGCCTTCCAGGCTTCAATGGGTTAAACCAACGTTGTGATATGTGGACTGCAGGTTTCTCAGGCTGCTGCAGAACTGAAGAGCTTCTGTCTGCAGAACGCCCACAAAGACCCTCTGCTGACCGGGGTCCCCTCCAGTGATAACCCCTTCAGGCCTCCCAAGTCATGTGTCCTGCTCTGACATGTGAGTGGAGCTCAGCTCTCTTTCATTTATCTCTAGATATTTTTAGATATTATTTTTCATGGAGCTGCTGAACAATGAGCTGCTGACTGTCATCGCTGCAGGATAAATAAATGTCTTCTTCTGTTTTTAGGGCCGAGGATGGAAACACTCTGTCATGTGACCTGCTGCCTCTGGAGATAAACACATGAGCTGTTTGTTTTATCTTTGACTGCGTTTTCACTGTAAAATGTCTTTGTGTAGCCTGAAAAACACTCTATGAATAAAATTTATTATTATTATTATTATTATTATTATGCTTGAGCAAGATACTGAACCCCAAATGTCTCCTGATGCTTTGTTCATCTGTGTGTGAATGAAGTCCTGATGGTGGCAGGAGGCAGCAGTGTGCCCTGGTAGCCACTAAACCAGTATGAATGTGTGAACGGGTGAATGAGTGTAAAACGCTTTGGATAAAAGCTCCACAAAAACCAGATCAAACAGTAAATCTAAAGGTCTAAAACCAGATCAAACAGTAAATCTAAAGGTCTAAAATCAGATCAAACAGTAAATCTAAAGGTCTAAAACCAGATCAAACAGTAAATCTAAAGGTCTAAAACCAGATCAAACAGTAAATCTAAAGGTCTAAAACCAGATCAAACAGTAAATCTAAAGGTCTAAAACCAGATCAAACAGTAAATCTAAAGGTCTAAAACCAGATCAAACATGAACTGCTCGGGCCAGTTCATCACTGCTGGCAGCTTTACTTTATCTGGTTTTAAGAGTTAATCTCTTATTCTAAGTGTTCAACATGCTTATTTCTAGATTTAATAATCTTAATTTAATAAATCTTGTCAAGGTAAATTATCTGTCCATGCAGCAAGATCATTTCCCTCAGATTTACTGTTTGATCTGGTTTTAGACCTTTAGATTTACTGTTTGATCTGGTTTTAGACCTTTAGATTTACTGTTTGATCTGGTTTTAGACCTTTAGATTTACTGTTTGATCTGGTTTTAGACCTTTAGATTTACTGTTTGATCTGGTTTTAGACCTTTAGATTTACTGTTTGATCTGGTTTTAGACCTTTAGATTTACTGTTTGATCTGGTTTTAGACCTTTAGATTTACTGTTTGATCTGGTTTTAGACCTTTAGATTTACTGTTTGATCTGGTTTTAGACCTTTAGATTTACTGTTTGATCTGGTTTTAGACCTTTAGATTTACTGTTTGATCTGGTTTTAGACCTTTAGATTTACTGTTTGATCTGGTTTTAGACCTTTAGATTTACTGTTTGATCTGGTTTTAGACCTTTAGATTTACTGTTTGATCTGGTTTTAGACCTTTAGATTTACTGTTTGATCTGGTTTTAGACCTTTAGATTTACTGTTTGATCTGGTTTTAGACCTTTAGATTTACTGTTTGATCTGGTTTTAGACCTTTAGATTTACTGTTTGATCTGGTTTTTTTTATTGTATCTTCTCTCTTTCATGTCTTGAATGTCGCCCAAAGCATAAAAAACCTTTTGTAATATTGATCCACTCTGTGCTACCTTTGAGCAGAATGATTACATACATAACTGGGTAGTTTATAGTTTATTTATATAAAACACTGGACTGTATTTGTTTTTCTGTTCCACAACAGAGTTCAAGATTCAACATGTTTTCTATTTACCAACAGCTGTTTTTGAGATATTGATTCCTTTCATTTATATTGGAGAAACAGAAGCCTTTTAAATGTCTTTAATCATTAATTTTGCATTCATTAGGCATACTGTACATCATTTATGAGGCAAAAGAAGAAACCTATTGTAGGGAAAAGAGGAAACGCTGTAAATTGAACACATGATCCAGATCATAAAGTCTGAACATCTCCTCTGGTGTTTATTGTTATTAATCAGATTTAAAGTCTGAAGCTGCAGGCCTCAACATTATATTTGAAGAATACCAACAATATTAATAACATACACGTCGCTCATAAAGTTGCAATAAAAATATTTGACCTCTTTCCATGAAATGATTGTGACAATGTGATTTATTCTTTACAGATAAAATGTTTATTCTCAAAACTTTATCAATCAATCTCTTCCAAATATATCAAAATGAAACCACAGTTAACAGGATTATGTCTGAAAACAACATTATTCACATTGTTTTCTTCCTCATCACATAAATCATGTTTTAGTTGGGATTTCAAGAGTGCTTTTTTAAATGTTGCATATTAAATAATCTGTGTTTGAAACATAAACCTGACCTCGTGTTCTTGTTCTTTGGGTGAATAGAGCATTTTATTTTAATATAATAATATGTTACTGAACACTGAGAAAAACATGAAGCTCACCAAGTATTTTCTTCTTCTATCTATCAATAGTATCTTGTTATACTATATACCTATATATAGTATCTAATTATATTGTTTTGAGTATAATTTACCTGCTGACCATAGCTTTATGTGCTTATTTAATTATTATTATTATTATTATTAATATTATTATTATTATTATTATGTGCTTATTTTATTATTATTTTTATTATGTGCTTATTTTATTATTATTATTATTATTATTATTATTATTATTATTATTATTATTATTATTATGTGCTTATTTAATTATTAGTATATTATGATGTGCTTATTTAATTAGTAGTATTATTATTATGTGCTTGTTTAATTATTAGTATATTATTATGTGCTTATTTAATTATTATTATTATTATTATGTGCTTATTTAATTATTAGTATTATTATTATTATGTGCTTATTTAATTATTAGTATTATTATTATTATGTGCTTATTTAATTTGTATTATTATTATGTGCTTATTTAATTATTATTATTATTATTATTATTATGTGCTTTTTAAATTATTATTATTATTATTATGTGCTTATTTAATTATTATTATTATTATGTGCTTATTTAATTATTATTATTATTATTATGTGCTTATTTAATTATTATTATTATTATTGTTATTATTATGTGCTTTTTTAATTATTAGTATTATTATTATGTGCTTATTTAATTATTAGTATTATTATTATTATGTGCTTATTTAATTATCTTATTGTGTAAAGACTTGTTTTTAGGATTGACATTGTGAGCTTTTTCATGCTTTTCAATCTATTCAACTGTTGAATATGGTGAGTTTTTTATTTAGTTTATTAAGCTTTTTTCACAATAAAACAGACATACGGAATCCCCACCCCATAAAGTATAAATAAATAAATATATAGATAGATAAGTATTAATAATAATGATAAATAGATGAGTAAATTGAGACAATATAAGTTAAGCATGATGTAAAAGAGGATATATATAAACATAAAAAGGAGAGAATTTTACAGAAAACAAAAAAACAAACAAGCAAGAAAAAGGTAAAAAAAAAAGTTTTTACCTAAAATATATACTCCAGTTGAGAGTTTTAGTTGCATGTAGGTTAAATTATATTTCAAAACCATTTTCTATCACCAAAACGTGCTCGTTTCAAGTATTTCTGGATTATTTTAATGTTACAGTCGGGCTTTTCAAGCCACAATTGCTCAAAATAAGTATTTATATATATAAAATTGGATTTATTTCAAGCTAAAAAATAAATTGAATCAAAAATACTGAAGTGGGAGTTGCCCATCCCTGATTTATAGCTTAAACCAGTAGTTCTCAACCTTTTTGAGTCGCGACCCCCAATTTAACCTGCATGTTGTCTGTGACCCCCGCTCACTGAACACAATCTCAAACGCACAGTTCAGATCATACACACTCAGTTGATACGACCTATTTTGGACAAATAATGAAGCACAAAATGACCCAAAAAAGAAACATAATGACCA
>NC_081529.1:36869557-36889557 GCF_030273125.1 Centropristis striata
GGACTAATGACCAGAAGAAGAAACAAAATCACAAAAAAAGACAGAAAATGATTAAAAAAAAGACAGAAAATGACCAAAAAAAGGAAACAAAATGACTAAAATAAGAAACAAATTGACCACAAAATGTATCAAAAAAAAAAAGACACAAAATGACTAAAAAAGACACAAATTGACCACAAAATGATAAAAAAAAAAAGACAAAAAAATGACTAAAAAAAGACACAAATTGACCACAAAGTGATCAAACAAAAAAGACACAAAATGACTAAAAAAGACACAAATTGACCACAAAAAGACACAATATGACAAAAAAAAAGACATTAAGTGATCAAAAAGACTAAAACACATGAACACTTTAACACAGTGGAGACAGAGCTGACTTCCTAAATGATTTGGTGACCCCCAGAAATCATCTCAAGACCCCAATTGGGGTCCCGACCCCAAGGTTGAGAACAGCTGCTCTACGGTAGCTGCCACATTCAGACAGTTCTCCTTATTAACCCTCTGGGCCTATTTGCTCTTCATAAACCGCATAATATTTACTATACTCATGTTTGGTATTTTCTCAGCACAACTTCAACACTATCTGACTATTATTTTTTCACTTTAACCCACTTTTTTTTAACATATTGAGGCCAAAAATACAAAAAAATCATGAAATCTTAAATAAAATGTTACTATTTATGACAATAAAAAGCACAAATGTGCTCAATGAACTGTTTAAGACCTTAAAAATGTAAACATGGGTTACAAATATGAACATATAAAGGTAAAATTCTAATATAATAAGACTATAAATAAAACTATACCATAAAAACATGCTTTTTTATCGGAACAGTGTAAGATGATTAGACTCTTTTTTTCCATTTTTACAGAATGCCACGCCTGCCTCGTCCCATCCTACTTTTACACTTGAATAAGTATTTTTATATTGTCAAATTAAAACGATCATATCTTTGGTTTTAAATGACCTCGGAACGTCAAACAAAAAACTGGAGAAAGTTTCAAGTCTGTAATTTGGAGTGAAGTGGACAGCAGCGCTCCACGTCACCCTCGTTTTTTATTACGCCGCTTTAAAAAAAAAAAGCTACTTTATCTGATCACGCCAGCGTGATCATAGTCCCCAGAGGATTAACCCATTTAACGATAAAAACACATCGTCACCCTGTTAAAATAATCTCCTAACTCATTTTATCAAGTTTTGCAGGAAACACAAAAAACTTCACTAAAAGTGTAACATATGACATTTATTGATCATTTCACTCAAAAAGGATGTAACAAAGGATGGCTGTTGGCACAGTAATAACACTGTGTGTAAATTATGTAACTTAAGAGAAATAAATGACTTAGGCAATTTTTTGAACATGCCTTTGTGACTTAAGCAAGATATGGTAACACTTTATTTTGAAGGTGTCTACATAAGAGTGACACAAGCCTGTCAGAAACATGACATGACAAGTATCATGAGCATTAATGTTACTTCAAAGTGTCATTAATGTTCATGACACATCCCATGTCATGTTTATGACACGCTCATGTCACTCTTATGTAGACACCTTCAAAATAAAGTGTTACCATACCAAAGTCACATTTTATTTTGACTTAGGCATTATAAATCCCCTTAAATCACACACTTGACATAGGCCATTATTGCGTCATGATGAGATGATTTAAGCAAAAAAAACTATTTTGACAAAAAATGACTTCGGCGATTATTTTAACAGTGTGACAACATAGACTTATAATGCATCTTTGTTGTTATTGTGCTGTTTAGAGTGTGTGTGGTAGCTTGTTTGGACCAGAGGACATCAGTGGCAACATCCCGCCGTGCACCACGATCCGGGGGGTTGCCACTGCTCTACCCTAGCACTATACTGTACATTTACCTCTAAAGTTCTGGCTGTAAACTCCATGAGGCCAGTTTCAGTTTGATGATGATATACCAAGTAAAACTGGAGACAAGCTCAAATAGATTTAGTATCAAATGATAGAACTGGATGGAACCCTCTTATATGGTAGATTTGACACCTTTGGTCACATTTGACACATTTACAATTCTTTATTGAGCATGATAGTGTTTTGAAAGTAAAAAAAGTTTTTTTTTTGACATTTTATGTTGGACTAAAGGACTAAAAATGACCAAAAAAAGACAAATAATGACAAAAAAAAGACACAAAATGACTAAAAAAGACACAAAATGACTAAAAAAAGACACAAAATGACTAAAAAAGACACAACAAAAGACACAAAATGACCAAAAAAGACACAAAATGACCAAAAAAGACACAAAATGACTAAAAAAGACACATCAAAAGACACAAAATGACTAAAAAAAGACACAAAATGACTAAAAAAGACACATCAATAGACACAAAATGACCAAAAAAGACACAAAATGACTAAAAAAGACACATCAAAAGACACAAAATGACTAAAAAAGACACATCAAAATGACCAAAAAAGACACAAAATGACCAAAAAAAGACACAAAATGACTAAAAAAGACACATCAAAAGACACAAAATGACCAAAAAAGACACAAAATGACTAAAAAATACATAAAATAACCAAAATTGTTAAGCTAAGAGTCCCACTAGAATAAAAACCAGAGTTGATGACAGGATCACACACAATCACATTATCACATTTATGTTCTTTGCTTCTTTTTGGTTCTAAATGTTGATCCAGTAAGTCAGAATTAAAAAATAAATGATCAGGTCATATAGGTGAAAAATATACCCACATGGCATTTAAACATGTTTTAAGTGGTGAATACAGGCAGGATGGAAGGAGTCAGACATGGAGGAGATAGAACAAAACTCCATAGAGTTACCGTTATTAACCCATTAAGTGGTAAAAACACATGAACTTCTAAAGCATCTTTCTACTTTCTGCTTGGAGTGGTCCTGGTGTTTCTAGTGGTGTGTGTGTGGAGTCCAGGCCCTCATTACTTATGCATTCATCTTTGTTCTCATTGGAACAATAGCCGGCCCGGGACCCTCCTGTGTGGAGGCAGAGACGCTGCTCTCATTCAATGGGATGTCCCGCTGAAAAGAAACAGCTGCTGCAGGCCTCCTCCTCCGCTCAGAGGCTCATCTTTAAAGAAAAGCACAGCCACATTCATTATAGACCTCGTAACGCCCGCCAATGTAATACAAATCTGCAGCTTTTAATGCAATAATCCCACAAACATAACAAAAATCTGCAGTTTTTCATGCAAAAATCCCACAAACGTAATACAAATCTGCAGCTTTTAATGCAATAATCCCACAAACATAACAAAAATCTGCAGTTTTTCATGCAAAAATCCCACAAACGTAATACAAATCTGCAGCTTTTAATGCAATAATCCCACAAACGTAATAAAAATCTGCATCTTTTAATGCGAAAATCCCACAAACGTAATAAAAATCTGCAACTATTAATGCAAAAATCCCACAAACGTAACAAAAATCTGCGGTTTTGAATGCAATCATCCCACAAATGCAATAAAAATCTGCATCTTTTAATGCAATAATCCCACAAATTTAATGAAAATCTGCAGTTTTTAATGCAATAATCCCACAAACGTAATAAAAATATGCAGTTTTTAATGCGAAAATCCCACAAACGTAATAAAAATCTGCAACTATTAATGCAAAAATCCCACAAACGTAACAAAAATCTGCGGTTTTGAATGCAATCATCCCACAAATGCAATAAAAATCTGCATCTTTTAATGCAATAATCCCACAAATTTAATAAAAATCTGCAGTTTTTAATGCAATAATCCCACAAACGTAATAAAAATCTGCAGCTTTTATTGCAATTATCCCACAAACATAATAAAAATCTGCAGTTTTTAATGCAACTATCCCACAAACGTAATAAAAATCTGCAGTTTTTAATGCAATAGTCCCACAAATGTAATAAAAATCTGCAGCTTTTATGCAATAATCCCACAAACGTAATAAAAATCTGCAGTTTTTAATGCAAAAATTCTACAAACGTAATAAAAACCTGCAGCTTTTAATGCAATAGTCCCACAAACGTAATAAAAATCTGCAGCTTTTAATGCAATAATCCCACAAACGTAATAAAAATCTGCAGTTTTTAATGCAATAATCCCACAAACATAATAAAAATCTGTGGTTTCGAATGCAATAATCCCACAAATGTAATAAAAATCTGCAGCTTTTATGCAAAAATCGCACAAACGTAATAAAAATCTGCATCTTTTAATGCAATAATCCCACAAACGTAATAAAAATCTGCAGCTTTTAATGCAATAATCCCACAAATATAATAAAAATCTGCAGCTTTTATGCAAAAATCGCACAAACGTAATAAAAATCTGTGGTTTCGAATGCAATAATCCCACAAATGTAATAAAAATCTGCAGCTTTTATGCAAAAATCGCACAAACGTAATAAAAATCTGCATCTTTTAATGCAATAATCCCACAAACGTAATAAAAATCTGCAGCTTTTAATGCAATAATCCCACAAATATAATAAAAATCTGCAGCTTTTATGCAAAAATCGCACAAACGTAATAAAAATCTGCAGCTTTTAATGCAATAATCCCACAAACGTAATAAAAATCTGCAGCTTTTGATGCAATAATCACAGAGTTGGGGGCCGGATAAATTTTTGCCCTAAAAGCCTAAATTTGGTGTCTCTCACACATTCTAATGCCACTATTCCATCTGAATCATTGCATATTTTAATGAACTATTGTAAAGGAGGATAAGGGTTCTTGTATGTTTTATTTAAGGCTCTTATTTTGACAGTCTTCTTGTAAATTCTGTGGTGGATTCTGTTAACACATCCCAGATGATCAGGGTCACCTGGGTTTGGGTGTGAACAACAGATTGAGAGTCTGATCTAAACTGGAGGGCTTTAGTTTGAAAGATGTGAGCATTTTTCAGTCACTAAGGAAAATGTATTGTTTACGTTCCTAAATTTTGATATTTCACATCACGTCTGTTGTTGTTGGCTTCTTTCCAAAGCTCTATTGATCGGTCTTTGTTCTTTTAATGATCTTGTTTTATGATTATGTAGATGACGGTAAAAAAAAATGGAAAGTGTTCCTCAGATGAACTTTTGACACTTCATGATGATGATATACCAAGTAAAACTGGAGACAAGCTCAAATAGATTTAGTATCAAATGATAGAACTGGATGGAACCCTCTTATATGGTAGATTTGACACCTTTGGTCACATTTGTAAAAAGTAAAGTAAAAATCACATTTTATGTTGGATTAAAGGACTAAAAAAGACACAAAATGACCAAAAAAGACACAAAATGAGAAGACAAAATGACCAAAAAAAACCACAGAAGAAGACACAAAATGACAAAAAAAAGACACAAAATGACCAAAAAACCCCAGAAGAAGACACAAAAGGACTAAAAAAGACACAAAATGACCAAGAAAGACCCAAAAAAACCAAAAAAGACACAAAATAGCCAAAAAAGACACAAAATGAGAAGACAAAATGACCAAAAAAACCCCAGAAGAAGACACAAAATGACTAAAAAAAGACACAAAATGACTAAAAAAGACACAAAATGACTAAAAAAGACACAAAATGACCAAAAAAAGACACAAAATGACCAAAAAAGACACAAAATGACTAAAAAAGACACAAAATGACCAAAAAAAGACACAAAATGACTAAAAAAATACCTAAAATAACCAAAATTGTTACGCTAAACACACAAGCACAAATAAAATATAGTCACACTAGAATGAAAACCAGAGTTGGAAGGTAAAAAAAAAAGGAAAGTGTTCCTCAAGTGAACTTTTGACACTTTGTGTGTGTCATGTTTGATGAGATGACGTTTGTATTTTGTGAATATGAAACAGGTTAAGACCTGCCGTTAGTCCGGATCACCTTAGCTTCATGTTTTCTCACACACTTTGGTCATCAGTGGTTGAAGTGAGGTGCGTGGCTGCCTTCTGTCCCAGAACATTGATCTGTGTTAATCTGAAGGGCTCTTGATCCTTTAATAGCTGCTGGATTAGCTCTGACTGGGCTTTCTACAAATATTTTCATGAGCTAGTGTAGAAGAAAAATAGAATAGAATCTTTATTGTCATTGCAAAAAAATACATTAGCACAACGAAATTGAGGCACAGCTCTCCCGACAGTGCAAAAAAGATAAATATTAAATAAATAACCAAATAAGACATGCACCCATCCAACAAACAAACAAACAAACAAAAAAAGGACACCACACACAAATCACAAGTTAGGGACTGTAACCAGGACTTAGGGTTTTCACGATACTAAAATGTTCAACTTGATACCGATACTCAGGAAAATATTCGATACTCGATACCACCAGGATAAAAACAAAGACCCCAAAACTTAACAGAAATATTTTTATTAACCAGAAAAATGCAACATATAAAAATGAACAGAACCACAGGTTAAATATTTATAATAAAAACAGTTGTGCAAAAATAAACTGCAACTATAATAACAAGCTTCAGGTACTCGATACTTTTGAAAATGAGTATTGTATCCGGATACAACGTTTTAGTATCGATACTTTTGACAACCCTAACAGGACTGCAAACAGAGACACATGTATGGCAAAGCTGCAAATGATTGCGAACACTGCAAACGTTGCACACAAAACATTGCACTTCTGTAATTCTGTGAGGTTTACATCCATTATGACAACTACTTCCTTTTTAGTTGTGTTTCTTGGCCTTTGTTGGCAAATTAGGAGTTTAGAAACTCAAACTATTTGAAGACAGGAAATGATGAGTTTAATTCTGCTGTCGTCAGCACACCATGTTCTTTCACTGTGTGGAAGCATGTGTCATCATTGCTGCATTGACTTAACAGTCCCGTGTCTTCGTCCTTAGGAAATAATAAGTCTCCTTGTTAGTGACCTGTCAATCAAAGGTAGCCCCGCCCCAAATCATACGATTCTTTATCTTCTATTTTCTTCTAAATGGGGCCATTATTAGAACTATTAACATCAGATTGTCTTGAAGAACATGTTTTACTAGTGATTGAGACCATAGTGTTGTCCTGAAAAACATTTCTGAGGTCATAAATCAACTGAGAAGTTTTCTCGTTTTGCATTGAAATGAATGGACCAAAATGCTTCTGCAGCCAAACCTAGCGCCCCCTGCTGTTGGCCTTTTTGGTAGAATGCAGCTTAAGGCACTTCCTGGTTTGCCTCCCTGATCAGACCAGGAGGTTGCCGCCTGTAATCACCAAGTAATATAATCACTAAAGATATTTTTTTTACATCCACACGTTTTTTTTAAATTAAATAAATTCTAGTAAATTCATGCATGGCACCACACTGAAGGATGTTAATGCTAAAATCACATCTATCAGAGCTACAATAAAATATGTATTGATTACACAAGACTTGACCCTTGTTCTCCTGCTATCCTTGTAGAACCTGATAATGTAATAAATTCCCGATAATGTAATAAAAATCTGCACTTGAGTCCATTGAAAATGTAATAAAACCTGATAATGTAATAACTTCCCGATAATGTAATAAAGTGCATTTCCCAATAATGTAATACACTTTTTACCAATAATGTAATAAAGTACAACATTAATTCATCAAAGTTGAATGTTTATTAACTTTTGACCCGTAATTGGGGAAATATTACATTATCAGGACTTGAGAAATGAAGGCAAACCTGATAATGTAATAACCTCCATTAATGTAATACTTTATTACATTATTGGTAAAAAAAAAAGTGTATTGCATCTTTGGGAAATGCACTTTATTACATTATCGGGAAGTTATTACATTATCAGGTTCTACAATCCTTTTCTCTGCTCTCATGCAAATAATAGTTAAAACTAGTAAACTACTTTTTAAGCTACAAAATAATCTCTTCAGAAAATTGATATTGAAATATAGCATAAAAGTGAATTGACCTCTTTACTGCAGTGTTCTGCCCTCTATAAAATAACATGTGGCAGACAAGGGGAGACTAGATTATAGTTAAATCATGTAATAAAGTTCATGTATCTATGAACAGGTATAGTGTGTCTGTCACCGCCTGATTTATCTCATCAGTAAGCCACACACACACACACACACACACACACACACACACACACACACACACACACACACACACACACACACACAGCAGTTTATTTTGACTCAAAGCCACATTTAGCTTCCTGCTCCCACAAATACCAACTAGAGCAACAGATGTGGATTCATCTGCTGAAAATAGTCTGTAACAAAGCCACAATTTACTCCTGTTTGTTAGATAAAACTACCGTGAGCAGCTCTGCCCTTCAGAGTCTAACTGCAGTAGCTACATTTATGGTCAAAATGGAGTTATAACTAAATATGAACTCCTTGATATCTGTTTTATCTTGTGACAAAGTTTTAGATTTCAATTTTGCTTTATTTCAGAGAAATAATGACATAAAAACCACAAAATCCAACTCAAACCAAGCAGTAATTACACTTACCACAGTCTGCTTTGGATATATATACTAATTTAAACATGAAAATAATAGAAATTCTAAGTTTATTTGAAAGGGAAATTATTATCTAGATAGAGATCAAGTAAAAAAGTGAGATAGAATTATATTAAGACTAAAATATAACATTTCTTTAGAATATTAAGACTAAAAAACACAAATCTTTGAATAGAGTTGTTAAACACTTAAATACACTTCTAGGAAAGTAAATTTGAAAATGTTTATTCACTGAAAACTAAATATAAAAGCTGAAAGAAGACAACAACATCACTATTAGAAGCTTTTACAGTAAAACAAGAGTGCAGAAACTACATTTTTGGGGTCAAAGGTCAAATGAACCATCATGACTTTTTATCATAAAAATGACATCATCAATACTTGTAGAAATAAGTTCATATCACTAAACTTACCTATAACACATTTGGCTGGACAGTTAAAAAACTTTAAAGCCGTTTTTCTCAGTTTAACCCTTTGATAGTTGCTGCAGTTAGACTCTGTAGGACAGAGCTGTTAAAATGGAAGTCTGTATATAATATAGAAGTGTTTTTATAGATTTACATGTTCAGTTAAAACAGTTGGCTTAAAGTCTGTCTGTCCTAATAATGGTCCTAAAAAGTGAAAGTTTCCAGGAAAAGATATCGTCCTAAAATATTTGTTATAGTGACAGGCCTATCTGAGAGTAATAAGTGTCTTTGATCTTTCAATTCACTTCAGTTATTTTTCAAGTTCCTAAAATCGAGCACATTTCCCTCTACAGTTTGTGAGCAGCAGACGGGAGATAAAGAGCAGCTCGTCACACAGCAGCGAACTGTTGAATCTGATATGAAAAGGACAAACTTGTGCCTTGCAGCAAGAAAAGAGTCTGTTGAGGTGTCACTCAAAATGCTAAAAAAAAAATCCAGTTTTAAAGCTGAATGGATATTAGGGATGGGTACCTTTCACATTTGAACCGATACGGTACCGATACCCGGTACTGATACCCGGTACCTGGGAATCAGTACCGGTACTCAACGGTACCAATTTTTGGTACTTTTGCGTTTGTTTATGTGGTAATAAATGTTCATTTGTTTAATAATAAAATCTAATTAAGACATTGGAGAGATAGCAGCTGGCGGCTAGCAGGCCTAGAGCTGGCTGTTGGTCTCTGCGCTGGGGCGGAAGAGGGCAGCAGCTAGTGGCCGCGGTGAGCAGACAGGACCAGACCAGGCGGTAAATAAAAATAATAAAAAATAGTGCGATCGTCAGCACGCTTGTTAATCAAAGACGTCAGATGAAAACAGGTTGAATCAATGATCAGTTTAAAGTTAACGCCGTTTAGGTACCAAAACATGGTACCGTTTGATTTTACATGAATCGGTTCTCGGTAGTACCGACGGAATTTGGTCCGTACCTATAAAAGTACCAAATTCGGTATCCATCCCTAATGGATATGTTGTGTCAGTAACTGAGCCACTTACTTTGTGCTTTGTTTGTCCAGTTTAAAAAATTAAATGTGTAGAAGAAAAAAAAGTCAAGTTTAACCCTATAAAGCCTGAACCATGAAATAATTGCCAGAAAATTCAATTTTTTTTAAAACCGAGTGCTTATTAACTTGCTGACGAATTTAAAAAAAATAAATAAATTGCATATATGAATTCTAATTTGTATCATATTTGATACATCAGGTCTTTTTGTGCAATTTGTTGCTCACAGTTTGTTTTTCTTGAACTAACAAAAACATCAAACAACAACATTTTTAACTTTTCCTTTTTCCTCAAACATGCAAAATACATATTTTTTCCATATAACACAACATCATACATCTGCTGGTATGAAGTTTTTTAATGCAGCAATGACTGATTCATTTGTGGAACCTGCATATCATTTTTGCTACATCCGATATTTTTGTGCAATTTGTTGCTCAGTTTGTTTATCTTCAACACATGTATACATCAGGTTTTTGATGATGTAGAGGTCTCAAAAATTACTGTATCTAATATGATACACTTGGCTTTATAGGGTTAAGCGACATTGAGCTCAGTTTTCTTTGTGTTTGAACCTTTTCCTTCCAGGAGAGGAGGCCAGTGTGTTCAAGTGTTCTGTTTCCAGAGAGACTGAGTGCAGCCGCGTAGGGAAGCAGTCATTCATCATCACGCTGGGCTGCAACAGCGTCCTGCTGCAGTTCTCCTCACCTGCAGGTACTCACACCACACACTCACACTGTTGCATGCTCGATGGAAGTCAGGGGTGATCAACTGGAGGCCCGGGGGCCACATACGGCCCTCACCCTCACCTGAAGTGGCCCTCAGTACAACTACATGCATCTGAGCACGAAATCTTAAAAGTTCAGCGTAAAAATGCACAAAATGACTTCTTGTAATTAAGAAACAAAGTTTGATTATTTCAAAGTTGTGTTTGCTTTGTTTGTTTATTTCCCCATAAACAGTCCACAAGAATCAAATTCAATTAACTTTATGACTTACTCCCAGAATTCTAAAACATACTAATTGAGGCGAATGATTGCACATGATGTCAATTTATAAAAATAAAAGAAGTATTTGGGTGGAGCCTACTTGAAACATTAGAGGGAAGCATGTGTTATTGGAATGTGACACTTTTATCGGGATGTTTGCAATTAAATAATTACTGTATGTAGGACACTGTACGACATTGTATGATGTAAAACAGGGATGGGCAACAGGAGGCCCGGGGGCCACATACGGCCCTCACCCTCACCTGAAGTGGCCCTCAGTACAACTACATGCATTTGAGCATGAAATCTTAAAAGTGCAGTGTAAAAATGCACAAAATGACTTCTTGTAATTAATGTTGGTCTGCTGTTCTTGCACTGAAAAAAAAGAAATCACAGTAAGTGGTTATTTTTTATTAGCTTCAAACCTTTTGTATTCCTATTTCTACTGTTAAACATGCATTAGAGCATGAAATATGTTAAGTTACTGCACTGGAAACATATTTAAATGTCAGTTTCATCATATCTGGTGAAGTGATGCTCCTATATGTGGCCCTGTGGTAGTGGACATGATAAACTGAGGCCCTGCAGCATTTAAGATGCCCATCCCTGATATAAGTAACACACACCAATAAATCTGGATACCATGAGCCTGTTACACCTCAGTCCCACCTGAACTCTGTTCTTAGATTTCACTTTCAGCTGCTTCCAGGATTACAACTCAATTAATAAAGTTTAGGTTCAGTGCCATTCTGCTAGCTTTGACCTGTAATATTATACTTGTGATAAACATAATTCTCTTCTCTCACCGTGTAGCTTTTTCTTTCTAAAAATATGTTCTAACTCGTGTTATACGTTCTTGTGAGTATTTCCCATTCAACGATTTGTTTTAGCTGTTGCCATGGTGACTTATAATATCGCAGCTCCATTAATGCTGCCTTTTTATAGTAGTGGAGCACACACATAACTCAGCCTGACCCTCCTCTGGGTTGACTGAACTGACTCACATCAGCTGTTCTGGAAGCAGAAACTCAGAGTTTCACATCTGAGGGTAAATCACCAGCTACAGGATGGACTCAGAGCTTTTAACTTTAAGACCTTCACCAAATACACATGGAATACACTAGTAAAATTAATGTTCTTTATATGAACTGACCTAACTGAGTGAATGATGTGTAGAGAGGAATGCTCCAAACCAGGGGTCTCAAACTGGCGGCCCGCGGGCCAATTGTGGCCCTCGTGACGATATTTTGTGGCCCCCACCTTGATATGAAAGTTTAATCTGAGTTTTATATGAATGGCACTTTACCGTGTTGTGTGTGGAAGGTCCCTTTAATTACTGTTTTGGTAATTTTGTGTCTTTTTTTAATAATGTGTCTTTTTTGTAATTTTATGTCTTTTTTTGTACTTTTGTGTCTTTTTTCAGTCATTTTGTGTCTTTTTTTAAAAGTAATTTAGTGTTTTTTTCAGTCATTTTGTGTCTTTTTTTTTTTAGCAAGTTTGTGTCTTTTTTTTCAGTCATTTTGTGTCTTTTTAAAAAAATAATTTTGTGTCTTTTTTAATGATTTTATGTCTTTTTTGGTAATTTTTTTGTCTTTTTTAAAAAATAATTTTGTGTCTTTTTTAAAATAATCCTGTGTCCTTTTTTGGTCATTTTGTTTCTTTTTTTTTAAAGTAATTTAGGTTTTTTTGTCATTCTGTGTCTCTTTTGGTCATTTTGTGTCTTTTTTAAGTAATTTAGTTTTTTTTCTGTCATTTTGTGTCTTTTTTTTTTTTTTAGCAAGTTTGTGTCTTTTTTTCAGTCATTTTGTGTCTTTTTTAAAAATAATTTTGTGTCTTTTTTAAAATAATCCTGTGTCCTTTTTTGGTCATTTTGTTTCTTTTTTTTTAAAGTAATTTAGGTTTTTTTGTCATTCTGTGTCTCTTTTGGTCATTTTGTGTCTTTTTTAAGTAATTTAGTTTTTTTTCTGTCATTTTGTGTCTTTTTTTAAAAGTAATTTTGTGTTTTTTTCAGTCATTTTGTGTCTTTTTAAAAAAATAATTGTCTTTTAATGATTTTATGTCTTTTTTTTTAAATAATTTTTTGTCTCTTTTGGTAATTCTGAGTTTTTTTTGGTAATTTTTTTGTCTTTTTTTTAATAATTTTGTGTCCTTTTTAAAATAATCCTGTGTCCTTTTTTGGTCATTTTGTTTCTTTTTTTTAAGGAATTTAGGTTTTTTTTGTCATTCTGTGTCTCTTTTGGTCATTTTGTGTCTGTTTTAAGTAATTTAGTTTTTTTTCTGTCATTTAGCGTCTGTTTTTGGAGTTTGAGACCTTTAAAACTGTTACTGTGGAAGGAAGAGAAGCAGTTCAAACATTCTACCAACTGTCCTTGTATATCTGCATGTATCCTGTGTGATCTGGGCTCCAGTTTAACTCTCCCTGTGTGTGTGTGTGTGTGTGTGTGTGTGTCTTCCAGACTTTCAGTCGTTTTATAACCTCCTGAAGAACAGTCGTGGACATGTGAATGAGCGCTCAGTGTTCAGCGACAGAACAGAGGACTCCTCTGCTGTACAGTACTTCCAGGTGAGAGGCTGTTAATGATATTAGACCTGAAGGTCTTTGGTTCTTATGGACTTCATCATTCTGTTAAATCAGGCTTCCTACGGGTGCTTGAAGTCCTTGAAAATGCTTGATTTTAAATGTTGTATTTTCAAGGTTTAAAAAATGCTTTGATTTTGGATAAAGTGCTTGTAAATTCTTGAAATTCTTCCTGTATTTCTCTTGTATCTGACTATCTCCATCTATAGACTATAGATAATCACATGATCAATGTATAAAATAATGAGCAGCCTATCTGAAATGAAGAGCGTTCCTCCTAAAAGTGTAATACCATCTCTGTTGGTTTGGTTCAGTGAAATCTCCCCTTTTATTTTGTAAGAACTCATCTAAAACATGCAGTTTACAACAGGTGGAAGATACTGGAAAAGATTGAAAATTAGGCTTTAAAGTCCTTGAAAAATGGTTGAATTTGACCACTACTAAAGTGTACGAACCAGGGTTATAATCAATTTGGATTTTTCATTAGTTTTAGTTTTAATATCGTTGTGATTTTTTGTTTTCAAATTCAGTTAGTTTTAATGAGTTTTTAGAGTGAGTTTGTTATTTTAATTAGTTTTTATTTTTGAAAAATGCTTAGTTTTTGTTTTTTTTAGTTTTAGTTTTTTGTAATGGGTTATTTGTTGGGTGCCAGATTTAAAAAAAAGGTCACAATAAATGTTGCCTTTTTGTCAATTTTTTCTTGTAAATGTGTCACTTTTTGTCATAAATTTGTCATTTTTTTCTCATAAATTTGTCACTTTTTTCTTGTAAATTTGTGACTTTTTTCTCGTAAATTTGTGACTTTTTTCTCGTAAATTTGTCCCTTTTTTCCTCATAAATTTGTGATTTAAAAAAAATTAGTTGTAGTTGTTGTGTAATGGGGTATTTGTTGGGTCCAGATTCAATAAGGTCACTATAAATGTTTCCTTTATTTCCTTTGTCTGATCCATCTCAGCCCCAATAAGTTTATTAAGTCATAAAACCAGATAGATGAAATAGATTTCATATCAACCAAAAAGGTTTACGGATGAAAAAAGTTGACAAAGACCAAAACGAAGGACATTTTCACTATAATTTTAGTTAGTTTTAGTTAGTTTAGTAACCAAAAAATACAGTTTCAGTTCGTTATCCTTTTTTTCAAAACTCGTTTTTATTTTTATTTCAGTTAACGAAAATGTTTTTTCAATTCAAGTTTTTGTTATTTTGTTAATTTTCGTTCACTCTAATAACCTTGGTAGGAACCCTGTAAACAGCTAGGATCCAGACCTAAAAGAGCTTTAAAAGTGATCAGTAAAATCTTCAAATCAATCCTAAAACCAGCAGGGAGCAAAGAAACTAAAATCAGGTGACGTGATGTCGTCTGTTAGAACCGGTAAGAAGCCGAGCTGCTGAACCAGCTGGAGGAGAGAAAGGCATTCTGGGAGATAGAGGCAGTTACAGTAATCTAAACGGGAGAATATGAGAGTGGAAGACTTTCTCCAGGTCAGAGGGGAACAACGTGGGTCTGATTTTCAGGGTGCTTGAAACCCTGGAAATGCTTGAATTTTAATGTTGTTTTCAATGTTTGAAAAGTGCTTGAATTTTGGATAAAGAATAGAAATATAATTAACTGGAGAACCTGAAATGAAAACGTGAAATAATCATTTTCAGTATGAATGTATTGGAAGAAATATGTAATTTACCACAGCTGTAAGATGCTGGAAAAGCTTGAAAATGGACCTTAAAAATGCTTGAAAAGTGCTTGAATTTGTACGAACTTGAACTCTGGGAACAACATGAGATGGGTCTGATTTTGGAGATGGAGCGTAGATGGAAAGAAAAGGAGTGGACAACTTTTCTGATGTGGGTCAAAGGAAGACTGGAGTCAAATGTGACTCCGGTCTTTATGTTGGAGATAGAGGACCCAGAGTTAGTTTCTACCATCTTGACTTCATTTAGATCAGGGTTGGTACGGGTGCTTGAAATCCTTGAAAATGCTTGAATTTTAATGTTGAATTTCAAGGTTTGAAAAGTGCTTTGATTTTGGATAAAGTGCTTGTAAATGCTTGAAATTATTCCTGTATTTCTCTTGCAATCTGACTACAGATAACCACATTTTCTTTTTTTCTTTTTCTTTTTTTATTTCTTTTTTATTGGTTTTTAGTGTCAAACATTTCCACATCATTCATCATAGTTTCTGTGTGTGTGCTCACCACTATGACTTGAATAGTACAAATTTGAAAAAGTCTCTCAAAAGCACACACATATCGACACAATATAGTAAAGAAATAAAATTAAAGTAGAAAGAACAGTAAAACAGTTAGGGGGTAGTCTGTTTGTGAGATGATTAGCTATCAGTGAAAACAAAATCAGGCCTTTGGGGCAGATAACCGCATTTTCAATGGAAAAACGATTTAAAGTGAAATGAAGACCACTCTGCCTGCGTCTTCTTGTTTCTGGATGTTTCTTGTTGCTCCCCTGTATCTTCTGACTGAAGGAGTTGTTCTAGTTCTAGTGGATGTGAGGCTCCTGAAGTATTTCTGCTCTTTCCTCCTAGTTTGGCTCGTGTTTAGTTCCTCCAGCTGCTGGTTGATGGTTTTTGTGAGCTTCCTTTTACTCCTAGATTCCCATACCAGCATGGTTTAATGAGATTATTAAACTACTTTTAGTTGTTAAAAGTGTAATACCATTGCTGGTGGTGTGGTGAAGTGAAATGACCCCTTTTAGTATGGAAGTCCTCATCTAAAACATGTCATTTACAACTGTTGAAAGGTGCTGGAAAAGCTTGGAAATGGACCTGGAAAGTCATTGAAAAGTGCTTGGATTGGACCAGTGACTGAGTGTAGGAACCCTGTAGATAAACAAGCTCATCATGTGTTCCTGTTTTCTTCTCTGCAGTTTTATGGCTACCTCTCTCAGCAACAGAACATGATGCAGGACTACGTCCGGACAGGAACTTACCAGAGAGCGATTCTGCAGAACCACACGGACTTCAAGGATAAGGTAACTCCACCACCAGCCCACTGAGGGGGTGGGAGAGGACTATGGTCTATATTAGAACATGCATTCTTACACATGAAAGGTATTCATTTAATATTAATTCACTTATGGTAATACATTTTACTCACACCAACACGTGCACTCTTTTGTGCAAATGCACAAAAAGAAAATAGAGACACCAGACTACTGAAAATGTCTTGGACCCAAAAAATGATGTTTCCTATGAACCTTTCTGATTGAAATGTAATCTATAGCCAAAGATCGTCTATATTAGGGCTGGGCGATATGGCCCTAAAAGAATATCACGATATTTCAGGCTATTTTTGCGATAACGATATTCTTCACGATATTACCAAATACTTAAAAAGATATAGAAATATCATTTTTTTTAGTCTGTATAAATAAATAAAAATCTGAAATGTAGTGTGAAGTGCAAATCTCAACAGTTGCCAAATAAAAGAAATGTACTCTTGACTCTAGAGTATGAGAAAATAATAAAAAATAACCATTTAGGGGTTCTGGGGGCATATTTTAATGACATTTTGTAAAGGAGAATAAAGGTTCTTGTATGTTTTATTTAAGGCATCTTATTTTGACAGTCTTCTTGTAAGTTCTGTGGTGGATTCTGTCAACACACTGTGCTCTTATTTTGAAAGTTGCATGTGTTTAGCAACAGGGAGTAAGTAGCTTTTTGTGATTAAAACAACTTTAACCACTACATCAAGAAGTAGGAACGTTGCCAATATCATGATATGCATTTTTTTTAACCATAAAAAAAATATACCGATATTATCGTGAACGATACAATATGGCACAGCCCTAGTCTATATACATGACGATGATTGTTCCAGTATGATCACTACTATCGGCTGTAAATCCTAATAAATAATCTTTAGATGTATTTTATACAGTCTATGGTATAAACAGCCATTTATGCATTAACACGAGCTGAGAGCAGTGAATGTGTTGAGATGAAGGAGAACCTGTTTAGTGCAGGAAACATGATGAAACAAGGTCTGTAGCTCATGTTAATGTCTGGGCTGTGCAGCTGATTTTACTTCAAGAATAGAGCAGTTACAACAAGTTACAAAAAGACAATAATAATTCATTTGTTGTGGGTTGTTTATCCACTTTTATGCACTACTTTGTTCTTTTGGGAATGCACTTCTATTCAAATATTCAAATGTCAGAATATTAAATAAACATTTATTTTGTTTGAATATCATGTCTAAAAATGTATTTTATTCATGCAATATTTTTTTTTTTTAAATGAAAAACTTAACAACCACATTCGGTATTCGGTCAAGTGTTTGATTTTTATTCGGCTTCGGCCCAAAATTTGCTATTCGGTGCATCTCTAGTATCTCCCGACTGTGACAAATGTTCTGTGAGGTGTTTGCTCTCATTTAGCTCTCAGAGTGCACCAGATTGATGCATGTTACTGATAAATGTACACCACGTTCTCCTCCCCAGTGAGGTTCTGGTAGTGAGTGATTCCTGCTGTCTGTTCTCCAGGTGGTTCTGGATGTGGGCTGTGGTTCGGGGATCCTCTCTTTCTTTGCAGCCCAGGCAGGAGCCAGGAAGGTGTACGCTGTGGAGGCCAGCACCATGGCTCAGCACGCTGAGGTCAGAGACACGCTTACAGCACTCAGACTCACATTACCTGGAGGAGGCTGGAGGCTGGAGGCAGTATCAAAATGACCAGAAAGAGACACAAAATGACTGAAAAAAGACACAAAATGACCATAAAAGACACAAAATTACTATAAAATAAAGACACAAAATCACCAAAAAAGACACAAAATTGCTAAAAAAAAAAAAAAAGACACAAAATTGCTAAAAAAAGACACAAAATTGCTAAAAAAAGACACAAAATTGCTAAAAAAAAAAAAGACACAAAATGACCAAAAAAAGACACAAAATTGCTAAAAAAAAAAAAAAAGACACAAAATGACCAAAAAAAGACACAAAATGACAGGAAAAAAAAGTAAGTGACCAAAAAATTGCTAAAAAAAAGACACAAAATTGATTAAAAAAAAGACACAAAATGACCAAAAAAAGACACAAAATTGCTTAAAAAAAAGACACAAAATGACAAAAAAAAGACACAAAATGACTAAGAAAAGACACAAAATGACCAAAAAAAGACACAAAATTGCTTAAAAAAAGACACAAAATTGCTAAAAAAAAAAAAAAAAGGACACAAAATGACAGAAAAAAGACACAAAATTGCTAAAAAAAAAAAAAGACACAAAATGACAGGAAAAAAAAGTAAATGACCAAAAAATTGCTTAAAAAAAAGGACACAAAATTGATAAAAAAAAAAGACACAAAATGACCAAAAAAAGACACAAAATTGCTTAAAAAAAGACACAATGACTAAAAAAAGACACAAAATTGCTAAAAAAAAAAAAAGACACAAATTTACCAAAAACAGTAATTAAAGGGACCTTCCACACACAACACAGTAAAGTGCCATTCATATAAAACTCACATTAAACTTTCATATCAAAGTGGGGGCCACAAAATATCGTCACGAGGCCCACAATTAGCCCGCAGGCCGCCAGTTAGAGCCCCCTGGGTTACACGGACTCCCTGATGCTCCACTGTGCTGTGCGGCTGCAGCTCCTGTCTAACGGTGGACTCTTCCTCCAGGTGCTGGTGAACAGTAACCGTCTGGGGGAGCGGGTGGTGGTGATCCCGGGGAAGGTGGAGGAGGTGACGCTGCCGGAGCAGGTGGACATCATCATCTCAGAGCCCATGGGCTACATGCTGTTCAATGAGCGCATGCTGGAGAGCTACCTGCACGCCAAGAAGTTCCTCAAACCAAACGGTGAGCAGCTCCAGGAGACTGAGTCATGATAGATGGAAAAAAATGTGAAATGCTGGATCTGGGGTGAAAGCACTATATTTCTGCAAGCTGTTTTAGAAAACACTAGTGCAGGGCCTGTAGGAAGTATGTATTCATATAGTGCGAGATTGGATTTTGTAGCTAATGCTAATGCCTCTTGCTAGTGTAAACTTAAATAGTACATAAAAACTATATTTCCGTCCGTTTTATGTTTAGCTGTCAGTTAATAAAGTTTAGTTTTTACTGTTTTCAATGGATCAAACCAATGCAGAAGAAAGGGGTTAAATCTTAGCTTAGCATGCTAATGGTGAGATAGCACATTACGCAGTATGCTGCACTAAAAGTACATTAACATGAACCCAATTAGCTGATATACTATATTGCATGTTAGTATCTCATATTAAATGATTATGGGCATTACGCTAAGCAACATGAACGTCATCCCTGAATTACATAGTAATGCAACATAAGAAGTGAATAAAGCTAAATTAGATTAGATTAGATTGACTTCATTAATACCACAGTGGGGAAATTTCTTAGTTTCAGCCGACCACACAAATTTCACACAAAATTTAAGATAAATATAAAAAATAACAATCTAAGAAAAAGACATTTAACAATATACTATATACAACTTAGTGCAAATTAAGTGAGGAATGTGCAGAGTGCAA